>NC_089589.1:141625378-141925378 GCF_019320115.1 Miscanthus floridulus | reverse complement strand
CACAAGAACAGAAGATGAAACACAAACTGACAATTAGATTCACGCTAAAAAAAGAACTAGACTAAGACTCAATTAAACCAACGAACACGAGGACCTACAAGGGACAACGGTTCAATAAAGCAAACTAAAGTTAAAAATATTGCAATAGCACAACGAGTGATGGGATATGAGAAAAAAACAACGATGAACACAATTATTTTTGTGGGGCAATTTTCTGGATTTATAGGACAAAAACAAAACAAAACTAGGGTAATGATAAATCTGACGGTAATACCTAAAGCTCTGATACCACTTAATGGAGATGGGATCCCAATCTTCCATCAGGAAGAGGTAACTATCGTTGTGGCGGAGAATGACACACCGATCCGGCTTTAGATCGAAAGATCAAACCCTGCAATCTTAGCACCACAGCTCCTCTGGTTATCAACCAAGTCATAGACCAGGTTGACCTCACCAAGAAGGCTAATCCCTGCCTGCACAATGAAGAACACAAGCAAGAATAAGAAAGAACATAACCAAATTGCAGATGAATGATTAATCTCACGAAGTTGGGGTCTCACAAACCGATGAATGGCGAAACTATTCTTGACAGAATAATCTAAGCAAAACCCAAAACCTAATGATGGCGGTGGCGTATGATTACAAAGGTCTTAGGGTCGTCGCCTACCCTGGACGCGCCCCCTAATGGGCCCAAACACAATACACGGTCCAACGGACCAAAAGACGGTGTCGTAGCACCCTGACAGATTCTGGACGCTGAATTGTTTCGACGATTCCCATTGATTCCAAAGAGCTTTTGATATGAGACCACTTGGATTGGCTTTCTTATCAAATTAGCTTTCCATCAACATATGGATCATCAAAAACGGTGTCCGGATGCGTCCTGGGTGACTAGTTTAAGGCAGACTGGTCCTGAAGGCCGAGGCAGACTCGAAATCATTCTGTTGGACATCCACTTGTTTTGATGATTCCTGTTGACTCCCATTGAATTTTAAGGTGGGACTGGTTCCATTGGAAGCTCGATGAAATTATCTTTCCATCCATATAAATAACGCCCAAAACGGACACAGTATGCGACTTGGGCGTTGTTTTTAGTACGTGCTGCTCCTGGACTCCGAGACGGGCTTGAACTTGAGTTGCTTTGGGTCTCCACCTCGGGGACTCGAACCGAATTAGCCTCGGGCCTCCTTCTTAACTTGGACACCCTTGCTGGCCTCCTACCCCTCCATACCATGCGCCAAACATGGTCATTTGCATAGGTGTCATGTCCTCATCAATCTTCTTTTGTAGGTCAATTATAAAGCTGGAGGAAGGCATTGGGTGCTTGATAGTGGGTGTACTCAACACATGACCAGTGATCCAAGAATGTTCAATTCAATCAATGAAAACAAGAGCAATGGGATTGATAGTATCACATTTGGTGATAATGGCAAAAGCAAGGTCAAAGGGCTTGGTAAGATTTCAATATCCAATGACTTGAGCATTTCCAATGTGCTACTAGTAGAGAGCTTGAACTTCAACCTATTATCGGTAGAACAATTATGTGATCTTGGTTTCAAGTGCATATTTGGTGTAGATGATGTAGAGATTATAAGTGTAGATGGCTCTAACTTGATATTCAAAGGATTTAGATATGAGAATCTATACTTGGTTGATTTCAATGCTAGAGAAGCTCAATTGACAACATGTTTGATCACTAAGTCTAGCATGGGTTGGTTATGGCATAGAAGGCTTGGTCATGTTGGAATGAAACAATTGAACAAGTTGATTAAGCATGACTTAGTTAGAGGCTTGAAAGATGTCACATTTGAGAAGGATAAGCTATGTGGTGCATGTCAAGCCGAAAAACAAGTTGGTAACACACATCCTAAGAAGAGCATGATGACCACATCTAAGGCATTTGAGTTGATGCACATGGACTTATTTGGACCAACCACATACACAAGCATTGGTGGAAACAAATATGGATTTGTGATTGTGGATAATTTCACTAGATACACATGTGTATTCTTTCTTGTTGACAAGAGTGATGTGTTTGCAACATTCAAATCATTTGTCAAGGGCATTCACAATGAGTTTGAAACAACTATCAAGAAGGTTAGAAGTGACAATAGTAGTGAATTCAAGAACACTAGAATTGATGAGTTGTGTGATGAATTTGGAATTAGACATCAATTCTCGACCAAGTACACTCCACAATCAAATGGTCTAGTTGAAAGAAAGAATAGAACCTTGATTGATATGACAAGATCAATGTTGAGTGAGTACAATGTGAGTCATTCATTTTGGGCTGAAGCAATCAACACGGCTTGCTACTATAGCAACTGACTCTATTGTCACCCTATGATGGAGAAGACACCTTATGAGCTATTGAATGGAAGAAAGCCCAACATAGCTTACTTTCGGGTTTTTGGTTGTAAATGCTACATATTGAAGAAAGGCACTAGATTGAGCAAGTTTGAAAAGAAATGTGATGAAGGTTTCTTGCTTGGTTACTCCACTACTAGCAAGGCATATAGAGTTTGGAATTTGGCTAGTGGTACTCTTGAGGAGGTTCATGATGTGGAGTTTGATGAAACAAATGGTTCCCAAGAGGAAGATGAGAATCTAGATGATGTAAGAGGCACTCAATTGGTCAATGCCATGAAGAACATGGATATTGGTGATATAAGGCCTAGAGAGGTGATTGATGTTGAAGATGACAAGAATCAAGTGCTCTCTAACTCAAATGTGCAAGCTAGTGGTTCTCATGATCAAGTTCAAGCAAGTACTAGTAATGACAAAGTGAAAGATCAACAACAAGTGGCTAGTTCATCATCTCATCCAAGTGATATATCAAATGCAAGCAATCAAGTGCAAGTGCTTCAACCAACCAATGTTGCAAAAGATCATCCCTTGGACACTATCATTGGTGATATTTCAAGAGGTGTACAAACTAGATCAAGATTGACTTCATTTTGTGAGCATTTCTTATTTGTGTCATCCATTGAACCTAAGAAGATAGTTGAAGCTTTGAAGGATGTTGATTGGGTCAATTCTATGCATGAAGAGCTAAACAACTTCACAAGAAACCAAGTATGGGAGTTAGTTGAGAGGCCTAAAGATCATAATGTGATTGGAACCAAGTGGGTCTTTCGGAACAAGCAAGATCAAGATGGGATAGTAATAAGGAACAAAGCAAGATTAGTGGCTCAAGGTTACACTCAAGTTGAAGGTCTTGACTTTGGAGAAACATATGCCCCGGTTGCAAGATTGGAAGCAATTAGGATCTTGTTAGCCTATGCTTGTGCCCACAACATCAAGTTGTACCAAATGGATGAGAAGAGTGCATTTCTCAATGGGTACATCAATGAGCTTGTGTATGTTGAGCAACCTCCTGGTTTTGAAGATGAGAAGAAACACAACCATGTTTACAAGTTGAGAAAGGCCTTGTATGGATTAAAACAAGCACCTAGAGCATGGTATGAGAGATTGAGAGATTTCCTACTCTCTAAGGGATTCAAGATGGGAAAGGTTGACACCACTCTCTTCACCAAGAAGCTTGGAAATGACTTGTTTGTAATCCAAATCTATGTTGATGATATCATTTTGGGTCAACAAATCAAGATTTTTGTGAGGAGTTTGGCAAGATGACGGCAAGTGAGTTTGGGATGTCCATGATTGGAGAGCTTAGCTACTTCCTTGGTCTTCAAATCAAGCAAATGAAGAATGGCACATTTGTGAGTCAAGGCAAGTATATCAAGGACATGCTCAAGAAGTTTGGAATGGATGATGCTAAAGCTATTAGTACACCAATGGGGACAAGTGGAAGCTTGTATAGTGATGCTAGTGGCAACATGGTGGATCAAAATATGTATCGGTCTATGATTGGAAGCCTACTCTATGTGACCGCATTAAGACCGGATGTGATGTTTAGTGTATGCATGTGTGCTAGATTTCAAGCCTCACCAAGAGAGAGTCATTTGAAAGCAATAAAGAGAGTATTGAGGTACTTGAAACATACACAAAATGTTGGATTGTGGTATCCCAAAGGAGCAAGATTTGAGTTGATTGGATATTCGGACTCCGATTATGCGGGATGCAAAGTTGAGAGAAAGAGCACATTGGGCACATGCCAACTATTGGGAAGATCACTTGTGTCTTGGTCATCAAAGAAGCAAAATAGTGTGGCACTTTCAACCGCCAAAGCGGAGTACATTTCGGCTGGTAGTTGTTGTGCTCAATTACTTTGGATGAAGGCTACTTTGAGTGACTTTGGAATTAAATTCAAGCAAGTGTCATTGCTATGTGACAATAAGAGTGCCATAAAGCTCACCAACAACCCGGTTCAACATTCAAGAACAAAGCATATTGATGTCCGCCATCATTTCATAAGAGATCACCAACAAAAAGGGGACATTTGCATTGAGAGTGTGGGCACCGAAGATCAACTTGCCGATATCTTCACCAAGCCACTTGATGAGAAGAGGTTTTGCAAGCTAAGGAATGAATTGAACATACTTGACTTCTCCAATATGTGTTGATGCACCCTCAATTTATATGACATGCCTCTCCTTCGAGCAATTCAAGGTAAGAGTTGATTGGCATGTCATACATCCTTGTTAAGGACATGTTTAGTGCATCTAGACATATTTCACATTTGAATAGGCTCATTCATGAAAACAAATGAATTTGATGCTTGTATGGTGCCACTATTGCTTGTATGCTTGAAATTATCTAGTGGTAGCATATGACATGTTTGTGGGCTTGTAAACCTAGTGTTTGATCTAGAAAATAAGCTATGTGTTTAACTCAACATGGTACAAGATAACCCTTATTTGGAGGTGTGAAGAAGCTTGTCCTTGGATCAAACCGAGTTAAATATCTTTTGCAAGTGATCTAGATTGAACCAAATTGGGAAAATGATCCTCATTCACATGGTTTCACCCCCACCTATCTATAATTTGAGCTCATCTTTTGTGCTAATTATTGACAAAGGGGGAGAGAAATTCAGAAAGATAGTAAGATAGGAGGAGAAAACAAATGAAATGATATTATAAGGGACCAGAAAAAATGCACACAAGTAGGGGGAGCAAGCTCATAAACTTGTATGTTGCATTTGAATGTGCATTTCATATATTTGCTTACATGGCACAAGTTCTAAATTTCAATATTCATGCTTGTGTGGTGTATGCTAGTTATAGGCTTGAATGATGAAATGAAAAACTAGCATGCATAGGCTAAAGTAACTAGACTTATGTTCATTCTATGGAAACTAGACCCTTGCTTGTAATGTTGATCTCATGGGGTATTCTAGTTTTTGTGTATGTCTAGTTACTAATGGTGCTAAGGATGGTATATTGGTGCACTCTGATTAGTATCACACTTCAAAGGTCCATCTCTTATACCTTAGCATCATTTGGTAGAAATTGACTCCTATATTTCCTATCTAAGCATATGTGCAAGCTACAATCCAAACTCTTAGCACACATGTAGGGGGAGCAATTACTACCATTTGGAGTTCATGAAACTTGTCCATATTCTTTTACACATGGTAAATATGCTTGGGCAAGCAACGTGGATTCAATTAAATCTCAATTCATATCTTTGTGAAAGGGTTGTCATCAATTACCAAAAAGGGGGAGATTGAAAGCTCTAGTTTGGTTTTGGTTAATAGATGAAACCCTAAGTGCTAACCTAGTTTATCAAAAGTGATTATGAGATAGGTAGCACTACTCTAAGTGATGAAGCAATGGCGAAGATCATGACAATGGTGATGGCATGGTGATGATCAAATGCTTAAACTTGGAAAAGAAGATAGAGAAAAACTAAAGGCTCAAGGCAAAGGTAAAAATTGTAGGAGCCATTTTGTTTTTAGTGATCGAGACACTTAGCGAGTGTGATCACATTTTGGATCGATAGCCGTACTATTAAGAGGGGTGAAACTCGTATTGAAATGCGGTTATCAAAGTGTCACTAGATGCTCTAACTCATTGCATATGCATTTAGGATCTAGTGGAGTGCTAACACCCTTGAAAGTATTTGTGAAAATATGCTAACACATGTGTACAAGGTGATACACTTGGTGGTTGGCACATTTGAGCAAGGGTTAGAATCTTCACCGGCGGAGTGTCCGCCCGTAGAGTGCGGACAGTCCGACGGTGCCACCGATGCTCTTTTCAGAAAAGACGAAGGTCACTGGAAGTGACCGGACGCTGGTCTCGGTTGGACCGGCGTGTCCAGTCAGTGGCAGCAGAGGGCGCATGTTTTGGTCTTCGACCGGACACAGGCGCTAAAAGTGACCGGACGTTGGCAGGGTGTGTCCGGTCAGTGCTGACGTACGCTGACATGGGGCATACAGAAGAGACGTTGAGTGACCGAACGCCAAGTGAGCCCGGTCGGGCATGATCGGACGCGTCCGGTCGTGAAAATTCATGTTTGGAACCTTACTGGAAACGACCGAACGCTGAGGTCCAACGTCCGGTCACTTTCTAACTGACGCATCCGGTCCTCTCTTGACCGTTGAAATCAGGCGATCGGCGTTTGAAGCCGATGACACGTGGCAAGCATCAGGCGACCGGAAGCTAGGGTCCTGCGTCCAGTCGAACTGACCAGAGCGTCCGGTCACCCTGTGTTGTGCCCAGTGAAGGTGTACAATGGCTCTATTTCGTGGGGGCTTCTATTTAAGCCCCATGGCCAGCTCAAGCTCACTCGCTTGGCCATTTTGCATTGACATAGCAACCTTGTGAGCTTAGCCAAAGCCCTCCCACTCATCTCCATCATTGATTCATCATCACTGTGAGTTTGGAAGAGAATCCAAGTGCATTACTTGAGTGATTGCATCTAGAGGCACTTGGTATTCGTGTTTTGCTGCGGATTTCGCTTGTTGCTCTTGGTGGTTGCCACCACCTAGATGGCTTGGTGCAGCGGTGGAGGATTGGCACGAGTTGGTGATTGTTCGTGGCCATCTCCGGTGATTGTGAGGGGATTTGTACCTTCCCCGGCGGAGTGCTGAAAGGTATCTCTAGTGGATTGCTCGTGTCATTGAGTTACCTAACTTGTGGGTAGGTTCTTGCGGTGTCCAATCGTGTGGACGAGGTTTGTGCAACACCTCTTAGCCGCCGAACCACCAAGTGTTGGTCGACACAATGGGGACGTAGCGTGTTGGCAAGCACGTGAACCTCGGGAGAAAATCAGTTGTCTCTTGCCATTTGGCATTCTCTCGGTGATTGATTTCATCTTCATCTTGTGATTGGTTCATCCCTCTACACAGTGGTATAATCACCCTACTCACTCTTTTATATTCTTGCAAACTAGTTGTGGCAAGCTCTTTAGTTAATTAGAATTGAGAGCTCTTAGTGAGTAGTATCATAGCAAGTTGTGTGTCTAGTAATCATTGCAACTAGAATTGTTGGATACGTGGCTTGCAACCCTCATAGAGCTAGAGCAAGTTTGCATTACGCTATTTGTCTTACTAATCAAATTGCTCTAGTTGATTTGTAGAATTTTAAATAGGCTATTCAGCCCCCCTCTAGCCATATTAGGACCTTTCACTCGGGTTGTACTATGTCTGCACCATAGATGAGGAAAAAAGGAGTGAACCCCGTCGGCCTAGTAGGGATGGTCCATAGGCCCCACGGGACTGGCTAGAGCTCCTGGACCCATCTACCCTCGAACTTTTTTAATTTCCTAAAAATTCAGGGTTTGAGGCCCCAAAGAATGCATCCATTCGCCCTTTCTACCTGATTGTTGGTCTTGGGGTGGGCCACTATAGCCCATCTTACGTTGATCTGTTGTTCATCACAAAAGTTGACAAAGGCACTCCCCATGAACTGGGTGCCGTTGTTAGTGATGATCATGTTCACGACCCCATACCGGTTTGTACCTCCTTGATGAACTCGACCGCCACCTTCGAGCTAGCTGTAGCTATAGGTTTGGCCTCAATCCACTTGGTGAACTTATCAATCATGACAAACAAGTGGTCGAAGCCTCGGGGGTGGGTGGGAGTTTCCTGACAAGGTCAAGTCCCCAGATGGCAAAGGGCAATGTGATAGGGATCGTTTGGAGTTCTTGAGAAGTCACATGTTTTTGTCGATCAAAGTACTAACATCCTTCACAAGTCCTCACGATGTGTTGTGCGTCTTTGATGACAGTGGGCCAGTAAAACCCTTGTCAAAAAGCTTTACCCACCAAAGTGTTTGGTACTGCGTGGTGGCCACAAGCCCCCGAGTGTATATCTTGCAAGAGCTTTATCCCATCTTCCATGGGTATGCATCGTTGCAGGATTCTGCTCGTGCTTTTATGATGGATTTCGTCATCCCTCATAATGTAGGATTTGGCTCTTCAACATACTCGATTGGCTTCATCCCTATTGACAGGGAGGATGCTGTGTCATAGATAGTCGATGAGTTCCTATGCCTAGTTTGGGTTAGAGCCTACGGACTTGGTGATGGTGAGCACGCTCGGCTCGGGGGGGGGGGTTGAGTTTCAACTTCCCATCATGCTAACGGTCTTGTAAGCTCATCGAGGAACACGCCGCCCAGGGGCATGTCTTGGGTCAAGCCGATTCTGGTGAGGTTGTCAGCCTCCTCGTTGTCCCTTCGAGGGAAGTTGCATAGCTCGAGTCCATCGAACTTTGCCTCAAGTTTTTTGACCTCAGCACAATAGGCTTCCATCTTGTGGTCTCGGCACGTTGAGGCTTTCATTACTTGCCTGATGACAAGCTCAGAGTCTCCTGAGGCGACAAGTCTTCTAACCCCAAGGGTGACTTTGGTTTGCAGCCCATGGAGGAGGGCCTTGTACTATGCTATGTTATTGGTAGCACCCTCAAAATTTAAATGGAGTATGTTGGTATATATTAATGCACACAGAATAATCTGCAAGCACACGGATATTATGCTAATGTAGCACTTCACTGGGAGTACCTAGTTTTATATCGAACTCGAGGAAACATGTGTGAGAATAACCAAATCTAACTTAACCCAACTTCACAATCAAGGCTAGATAATAGGAGCGTAGAGGAGACTGCTAAGGTCTTCTAGTTCTAACTTCGGTAAGCTTTGTCTTCTATTGTTTAATTCAGGGGACATTACTAGAGAAAACATAGGCAAAGTATGTTTCCTATAGTAACAAGGTCCTTCTAGGTCTACTAATGGAGGGTGGACTACAAAGGATTCAATGAGGCTATAAGAGTCACCCTCACGAGCTACCACCAATTCAAAAAGTAGGGTCCATCCATGAGTAACCTGAGTCTAAGCACCATGCTTATACTACGAATACTACATTAACCCAGGAGCTACAAGGATTAAAGTACTCAAAAGAGAGTGCACAAACCATGAAGAACAATATGAATGAGATGCTTACTTGAATTAGAAGTTGATTACCAAGAGAAATCTCATAAGCAAGCTCAAGAAGAATTTGATTCCGCTAGAGTTACAAGCCATAGAGAGAGCACCGATAGGCCGAGACTCCTATAAAGCTCTTCCCTCTCACTCTATCTCACTATCTCTAATACAAGACTAGATCCTATCGAGGACTAATCTTCTCTTGATTGCTAGCCCTAATCTGGTGGAGATATGGATTAGGGTTTCTAGCTTTTCAGCTCTTAGGATCTAACTTGGCATGCCCTCGAGGGGCGTGTAGGCAGGTATATATGGGCCGGAGTGTCAATCCTGAGCCATCGAATCAAACCGGCTTGAATAAACGGTAGAGATGCAATCCTTAAGGCAGTGGAGAACCGACATAGTAGCTGGGAGGCTGATAGGGGTTCCATAGGCTAGCTGGCCTACAGGTGGGGCCGACCATCCCCACATGTCAGGGGCACGGGCTCCGCTTTGGTGGAGAGCCTCCTAAAGTCTTCTAGAGTCTTCCCACGCTGTTTACGTGGTGGAATTCCGTGATTTCCTTTGACGAATAGGTCCTCCTGGCGGTTTTCTGATTAAATCCTGCTGGAAACACAGATTCACCAAAACTCATGGAACTTGTCAGTTTAAACCCCTAAGTCTACATGGGTGATCCATTTTAGTTATTTATGTCCCACACTTAGGCTTTTACTCGTCCTCGATAAAAGGATGGATTACTGAAGACATAACCTTAGGACATGTCATTAACATAAAACTATTCCCAGTCATTCATGCACTGCGGGATTCAAAGTGTCTACCATGAAACTTTGTGTGGTTGAAGAATGGAACAACTTGAAACAGATCACCATCTTCCTTCAATCAAGTCAATTGGACAAATATTTTAAGTTTTTTAAAACAAAACATAGCTTACCTTCTCCTTTTGTAGTACTCTCAAATCACTCTGTATATACGGTATTTTTGTATCCTCAACAAGGCAATGGTGACTTTGCCTTCTTTTTGCCTACTTCTAAAAAGCTTATGTGGAGCTCAGGTAGGGATGAATATGAAAACATACTTGCATTGCATATATTGTAAAGTCAAAACAAGGATCTAAGGAGAAAAATGTCATATCCTTAGGATCAAGATGTGCATGTGTGTGGATATTATATATGGTGGCTATCCTAAATTCTACTATGCTCCTTTAAACCTGTCTCTCTTGTTTGAAACTTTATAAATACTTTACAAGAAAACATGGGCTATCTTATTCATCTTTCTCTTTTTTTCCTCTTTTTTTTCAGGCGGGCATCTGAGTACCCATTATTTTAGATATCTCGGACACTTGTCTATTTTTTCAATACTTTCTCTTTTTTTATGAATAACTTTTGCATAGCCCATGCGTCTTTTTCTGCAATTTGAAACTTCTCTAGAGAGACATTTACAAGAACTTGGAGCATTTATTCCTAACAAGCATATTTTTGTGTCTATTCCCGGTGTAGGAGTAGAACATTTTTAGGTGGATGGAAAAGCATGTTCTTCTGTACTCCCTAGTGTAGGAGCAGTAAGATATGTGTAGAGTGTACGTGATCTTGATCTTGGGAGCATGATAAGTTTCTCAACAAGGGTCACAAGGTTTGACCAAACTCAAAACAAATACAAGTAGTATATGTAGAAGGTTTTTCTAGTCTATGTATGGCTCTGGTAGGACATTGCTTTACCACAAAGGAGAGGTATAGCTACTCATTTTACTTTTTGAAATAAAATTCTCCAATTAACGAGACATCAAGAATCAAGCTCTCATTATTCTACTATATCTCATTCCACAACAACTTAAGTAACATGGGGTCCCTAATAATAAGTTCCCAATAGCAACATGATTTCTAGGAAAGGTGTTATGTTAGTCTATCCTTTAGTCATGACTGAAATAATCTTTCCTCATGTTTTAAGTTATTTATCAAAGGATTTTCAATTTGGTTCGAAACGGAAAGCGTGATAGGTGAAAATAGAACATATGGGCCTACAAACTAGGCCAGTGGACAAAGCGCGAGGTTAGGAGGCACCATGATGGGCTAGCTAGCCCATGCAGGAGGCCGGACAGCCCACTCTCGGGCCTGCTCAGGGACCAACTTTGGTGAGCGTGGTTCTTAGTCCATTGCTCCATGAATTTTGTGATTTTCACGATCGAATTCCTGTCTTGTTGTTGTGGTGTGTCTCCCCCACACTTATTTTCTATTTACCTTTATGCACAACATGCGGAGACAAACACATATATCCAAAAGAAATAGAGAACAAGTAATAATAATAACAAGACTCGATTAATATATATAAGGCACTTTATTACATAAGATCTAGCTAAAACAAACTTTCAACCGACCTAACAACTGAGCTAAACAAGCAACCTAAACATACTATCTTTAAACACTTGACCTAAACACTCTTGCCTTATTATTAACTATCTAACTCTCACTTCTCATCTTAGCAACAAAATGATTCAAAGCGTTAAGATCATGTTGTAGGCTCTTGCAGTAGACGTGTTCTTCGTCGATCCTTTGTTCTAAGGTATAGATAACATCAGAGAGCTCTTCAATCTTCTTCTCTAAGAGTGCAATGGTCATCCTTAGACACTTCCCTTCAACCTCTGGAATAGCTGGTGATGCCTTTCTCTTCTTCTCCTTAGGGATAACAACTTTGATTTGATCCGGCATAGCCCAAACTCCATCAATGGTTGTACGAGGGGTAACCGATCTATACTTTGCACAAGTAACATCTCCAAACTTATTGGTCTTAACTCTGGTTAGCACCTCGTGTCCCTTAGGAGGAGGAGGTTGATCTCCTTCAGTCACCTTGATCAACTTCTAGATGTCTAGACGAGGCTCTTGCTGGCGTGGCTTGCCTTCAATAAGTGGGTGTGGTGGTGGCGGAGTGATCACCGGACGACGGATAGCTTGAGCGAAGTAGGTTTGGCTTGAGCGAATGGGGGTTATCTCTAGAAGAATGATGGTCAGCGCATGAGCGTCGGGCTTCTTGTTTAGATCGGCTCCATAGGGGATGATCTCTCTACCAGCCATTGGAATCTAGAGAGGAGGAGAGCTTTGCTGCTGTTGGAGAAAGGAGGCTTTGATGGGATGGCTATGGAGGCAAGCATGGGCTTGTTTATATAGGGGGGAACAACTTGTAATAGGGGTCAAGATCTATCCATAAGAGGTCTCGTAATGAGGATGAAATCTAATGCGTCGAAAAACCACGGGATTATGGAGGGGAAAGATCTAGAAGACATGAGAGAATCGACCGGGCGCGAGGGGGCTGATTAGTGGGCCGAGTGGCCTCTAGGTGGGGCCGGCTAGCCCCACATGTCACCCTCTTGCGGAGATTTTTCTTGCGGCGGTTTCTAATCACCTACAACTAAAAAGAACAAAGCGTGGACACTTTTTGGTGCGACATTCCAACATGGGTCCATCGTCCTGCCTGCTGTGACACCAAACCCGCTCGCTGCCAGGCCCGCCCAACGTCAATCACGCTCCTTCGAAATCAGTAACCAGGCAACAAAAATCTCTTGCCCGCTCGTAGTGGTAGCGCTCCCTCCCTCGCCCAAACTTTGGCTCATCGGTCTGTCTTCGTGCGATCCCCGCGCGGCATTCCATCCCCACGCACGCCCCCAGCTGTTCCCGCCGGCCGCCGCCTCCCAGATCCGCCAGTCCGAGCCTTGCCGCGACTCCCGTTTGAGGACGGCCACACCATGGAGCCCTGCACCGCTGCTGCCAGCCGCGAGTGTCACAGCCGATGCGTGTACGCGGACACAGCACTGAGGCCGTCGTGATCTCCGACGGTAGCGGGAGGAGTACGACACCTACGCCGCTGCAATGGCCTTGAACATGCAAAACCCTAGGTTTTAGGGCACGTGTGGTTCATGGAAGTCGGAGGGATTTTTTTTTGCTGTGATGGCGGAGGGCGACGGCGATCTGCATGGATGACGAGGCGGCCTGCGCCGCCGTGGAATGCTCGAGGATCGAGAAGCTGGATCCTGCTACCTAGGAATGATAGCCATGGTGGCGGGCCTCCGCCTCCTGCATCTTCTGCCAGGGCTAGAGCCGTGCCTGCGGTCCGGTGCGCTTACCCTCCTCTCCTCCTTGTAGTACATCTCTACCCTGACTCCATGACGCCGGCCCCAACTCCTACTGATTTCTCTGCCCCCAAATTCACAAACTTTTGCTTCTTTTGCAGGGCAGATGGGATGGCTCGTTGCTAGCCCCAACTCCTACTGATTCCTTGCGGTAGATCTCTACCCTTGTGACCTGCCGGCAAGGTGCTTTCGAAGAGGGGAATGCAGGTGAGGCGACAGTAGATCACAAGATCAAAATCAGGCAAGTATTGGTATGATACTTGAAATTATCAGTTTCAGAAATGTTAGTGATTACTTAGTCATAGGATGATTGAACGGAGTAGAGGATGTCGGTCTAAAAATATGGAATATTGACATAGCTGTATGCCAACAGCAAACCTGGTGTCTCAACTAAATCTCGAAGAAGTTATAAGGCAAACGAAGAGATTTATTTTCTCTATTGATAACTGCAGTATCATTTCAGGATTGTCCAACACTCTAGATTTTCTCCTGATTTTGACCAAGAGAGCACCGATCTGGTCACAGGAAGGCCAAATGTTGAGAATGTAACTGTTCTTTTTGGGTATTGGTGGGGATCTGGTGTTGTGCATTCAAAGGTCTAGATATCAGATAAAAAGGATGTGTACATAGGGTCAGCAAGCAATGATTCGAAATCCCTTACTCAGGTATACCCGACAAAAAAAGTTCAGTTTCATTTGAAGTATAGTGCTGAGAAAGCAAGTTGGTTAACCTGTGTGGCACTACTTTTACGTGCATTGCAGATCAAGGAGTTTGGGATCTATTTTGCTGATTGCCCACAAATAGCAAAAACTGTCGACGTATATTTTCAAAAATCTATTGACGCTTTCAACCATCAACTCAACTTCTTACACCAAACAATCCTGGGATAAGCAGTGGCAAGTTTCTAGAAAGGTTCCATGCTGGTCTCATTTCCTACAGCCAAAAGAAAGATGCAGGTTTCAGGTTTACATCTCCCTCTGTAGTTTGCACCTTTACTACTTGGGAAAATTGGATCCATACCATTAAAAGATCCTGATTTTGAAAAAATACCATCAAAAGATTCAGCTTTAGAGAAATAGTAGTGAAAGGTTGCTCTGTTGTTGATTTGTACCATTCTGTTAACTTGCCGTTCAGTCCGGCCTGGGCTGAGTCAACGACAACAACGCATCGACATGAGCGCCACCAGTGCTCACCATGGCACTTAGTGGAGCTTCGCCTACCATTCCTAAATCTGAAATCTAGTTCTAGGCTACAATTCCTGAATCTGAAATCCAGTTCTAGGCTACCATTCCTAAATCCGAGGGTACAAGGAGAGATAGAAGGATGAGGGGTTTCAATTTTGGGGGTTCACAGCGTGTGTGTGTTGGGGGGGGAGTAGGGGAGTATCGACTATCGAGCACTATTGGCGGCCATGGTTGCGGCTCTGAAGATCGAGAGCAGTTTGGTACAGACAAGGAGAGGAAGGGGCACGGCTTGGAAAAGGTGGAGGATAGTCTATGGATGCTCACTGTCGAAGGAATCGGACCACGCGGTGGTCAGGCGTCGTGGATCGACGGGTGCAAACTCCTTCTGTGCTCGACAACAGGGGAGGAAGAAATTGGAGATGATGGACGGCAAGCAGCAGCTCGAGATGGCATGACGAACTTAGTGTGGTGAAGGAGAGGGGAGAGAGAGCAGCTCCATAGAAAATTTAAAGTCAGGTTCTTGCTGTTCTGCATGGCCATCTCAATAATTTAAAGTCATGATAAGAAAATTTCCCTTTGAAGCATCAAAATTTCTCCAAGTCTAACAACATTGTTTCTCTACATCGGTTTTATAGACTAATTCAACAATACCAGTCACAATATTAGCATAAATGTATGGCTTTAAAATAGATATTTATTTACATATATCATTTTAATCCCTTCACTAATTTACTAATGCAATACTCTGTGATAATGATTCGCAGAAACAAGTTGTATATTATTCTTTTATGAATTGTATATCAGTCTTCATGGTTGGGTGACGGGCTAAGCGCAGGTGGGCTCCAACCTGGCGCCGCGTGACCCTGCCAGCTGTCTGCAGCCACATTCGCCTCCGCAGCCTGTGCCCTGACACACGCTACTACATCATGTCTTCATTGCCCATCTCTTCTCCCTTCCTGCTGTGTACGGATTTTTTATTTCCAAGCAGGTATGCCAACTCTTGTCCATTCCTGCTGTATATGGATTTTGATTGGTTGTCCAATTCCAATCTACTCCCCATCATCACAGTCCACTAACGTCGAACTCTTAAGTAGACCGTTTGTGGTTGTAGGAATCTCTTAAGCAAGAACTTAAAAAAAGCCATGGAAAAGTAGAAAACAGTAATGTATGGTTGTCACTTAGTATGGAAAAGAGGCTTTCACACTTGCATTCCTGTGGCTATCTCTCTTGGCTAGGCTCTGCTCATTTTGCATTCCTGTGGTTGACATGGTCAAACCTGAGTTTCCTATTCCATGTAGAGACTAAAGAAGAAAGACACTCGATCACTGTGTTTTGACCAATGATGTTCTATGAAGGAAGAGTTACCAATTTGTTTTTTCAGGTGAACATCACAGCAACAGAGAAAGCTGAGTTCAGGACCTCAGTTCAGGCAAGCACGTCGGCACCAGTATTGCATCAGGTGAACATGTATGTACCTAATCAGCTAGCCTTTATCTTCTTTGTTCAGTTGCAGTAAATAGCTCAGTACTGGTTCTCCCTTGGTGTCAATTCATCACCTGGATAAAGGCAGTGAGTCCCTTGGTGTCAATACCTATGAGTTTATTCATCCATAGTTGTAGGAGCAATAGTTCTTGATGAGTTGGATCTTATCTCTAAAGAATATAAGAGATGTGTGTAGTTGCAGCATCACTTATTGCTGTGATGTACAAGGAAGGTCAGCTGTTGGCTTGTGTGAATTTATATCTTAGCAGTAATAGTTGCTGCAGTTGTCGTGTGACCTAAAAAATACCTGGCCAGGCATTTTCACTCCGGCTGGTTCAAACCTGAAAAATGTTTTACTCAGGATCAAACATCACTGCAGACCTTAGAAGTTAAGTGTGTCAGTGACATTGATATGGTGTAAGCAACTAGCCAGAGACTGATGATGTCTTCTGTTTTCTATTATTATGTTTTATGTCTTTAATAGCTAAAGGGAGGACGCAATTAGTTACTTGAATTTGTATGTCTGGTGTTTCCCTTAGATGCTACTGCAATTTTGGAACCTGAGTCTTGTGGTCTGACATGAATAGTTTCTCCCCCAAATTATTCAAATATATAATGAGAGTTTGTCCAATTCTTTCAATATAATGGCATGTTTCTCGGCCCCAACAGGGGAAAATGGTATGCTTTACTGTTATAGTTACAGTCGAACTGTCCAGATGCTAAATCAACTTATATCTATGCACGTATTCATAGAACCTATAAATTTTCATTTTCTGTTCCTTATTTCTTACTCGCTCACTCACTAAGCATAGATATCATTGGAAACAACTTTGCCGGTTCTGAAAAACCCTAGGAGTTGAAGTCTAAGTAAATGATCTAAAAAAGCATCATTAAAATTAAATAAATCACTGAATCTCGAAGGGATCAAAACACTGAATCACAGAATAGCCTATACCATCATGCATACTGCTGTTGCATTTGTGTGGATTCACATGCACAGTTTTCGTTGTTCCTTGAGGTTGTGAAAGTCCTAATGTGTAAGCCTTTTCAATAATGCCATTGTAATTCGAGGTTGACTGTGACATGGTTTCGAGTTTGACTGTGTTATTTTTAGGGGCACTTCATTCACTCATGATGTAAGTTAGACCCAAATTCTATGACATGTCCATTTGTTGATGTAGTGAAAGTTAAAATCTAGGGGAAAAAGATATGGTCTCATGATGTAAGTTAGTCCATCCTGGGAGTTGTTGGTTTCTATTTACTGGGTTGCAACATCTATGTTGGTTGCAATAAGAGGTTAATATTAGCATGCTGTCTCATCATTTTTTAAAAAAAATGTTCATATGTACTGATGGAGACTTGAAAATATTAGGTGCAGGCTATATCAGTTTGTTCGAATTTTTATTTTTCCCTTGCTACTGAAGCAATAGCACAGGCCACTGACCTTTTGGGTTTCCGAACATATTTCATGGCTTTGTTTTGCATGATTTGTATTGCTTTGTTTTCTTCGTTCTCTGATTGGTAATAGTTTTTCTTCTATGCATGTTCGAAATTACATGTTTCCACATAGTCACATTGCATCATGCAGTCCAACTATATCCAGAAATTTCTGATTTACGACATCACTCATTGTCACACTTGTCAAAGGTTGTGGTGACGCTGGCTATTGAGAAGGGCAGCCATGCTGCTGAGAAGGGACGCTGTCCCGCGGAGATAGCTGCGGGCGATGAGGGAAAACTAACAGAGAATGTGAGTGTTGTGTGTGCTCGATATTTTCAGCTCCTAACCCGAATGCTCGCTTCGGTCGAGAATCATGAAGCGAAGGGTTACCAGACAAGCTCCAATGTTATGTGTGATTATATTTTAAGGAATGAAACATGTGGAATTTGTTTTTATCTCTTGATTATAGCCAGATGCTTTCCCTTGTGTCTATCAAGTTCTAGCACATTGTTACGCTGGGAGAATTGGTGGCCTTCTATATTGTTTTGTTGTCAGTGTTTTTGTCATTCTGTTACAAATTTCTGAAATATGAATGGCTCCCGTTATGTATAAGTGGAGGAAGATTTACGTCATGGAAATCCAAAACAGGTATATAGAAGAAATTTTAAACAGAAGTGAATTTTATGAGATAACAAAAATGAAAATTTTATGAGTATAAGGCAAAAAAAAATCTTTCCTATGGATAGAAAAACACATCGCTCATACGTATGTTACCGAGGTATCATTTTTCTATTGCAACACACAAGAATTTGAAATTATAGGGGTCAGAGCTTAAATTTCCTATATGGATAGGAAAACATGTCGCTTTCTTTACGTTTTCAAATCTTTGTTGGCAGCATTACCCATGTGACAAGCACTAATATTTACATATATATATATATACTCGAGCCTGTGTACAGGATGGTATGGAGATGCGGCGGAACTTTGTAACACCCTAAAATTTGCACTCTTTTAAAATAGCTAAATTGATTTATTTACGCAATTATGTGTGCATACAAATGTAGGAAAATAATAATTTTTATAAAACTAAAACAAATATAAGATTAGCTACAAGTGATGCATACATGCTGTTGCATATTATTTTGTGAATGTTTGGTACTGATCAAAGATTTCAAAGAGAATTGAAATTTGAAAATCATTTGGAAAATTAAAAAAATAAATAAATGAAATAACCTCCTCTCTCTCAATTCCGGCCTGCTGGCTCAGCTCCCTCCCGCTAGCCCAACTGGCCGCTGGCCCATTTCCTCCCCGCGGCCCAGCTCGCGCGAAGCACCCCACCAGCCCAGCTCCACGCCGGCCCAGCACCAGCGGGCAACCGCTGCGCCTCCCCCTTTCGCTCTTCCCTCTGCACTGACAGGCCGGGCCCGCCTGTCGGCGCCGTCCCCTTCCTCCCGCGCGTCCCGCAACCGCCCGCGCGTGCGCCTGGAGCAACCGCCACCCGCGCTCGATCTTCTCGCGTCGTGGGAGCGCCCCTCCCCGCGCCTGGCCTCTTTAAAATGGAGCCCGCACCCGAGCCGCCCCACTGCTGCCTCTCCCTGCTCCGTTTTCGCCTCGCTCACGCCTCGGAGGCCGCAACCGACGCACGGCGAAGCACCGAAGGCCGCCGTCTGTCGTCCGCCATGACCCGCCTTCCTCGAGCCGACTCCAACCCCAAGTTCCTTGTTGTGAGCCTCCCCATGCTCTCCTCTCTCTCCCCGACCTTCTTCTATGGCGTTTAGTGGCTTCTAGCGCCGTAGCCGCATGCGCCGAGGATCTCCGGCCACCGTCCATGGCGACCGCCGCCATGGCAGCACCCTCCGGCCACCTTTTTGGCCAAGCCATGATCCCCTGCTCCTCCGTTTCTTCCCGGTGCCATCGGATACGTTTACCATGGACCGTGGCCCCCTAACCGTGCTCGCCGGAGTGCTCCAATCCGCCGACAATGGAGAACCACCGCGGCTGCACTATTCCGGCCAGCCCCCCCTGTTCTCTCTCCTCCGAATAATCCGAGCCCTCCATCGTTTGATCAACGGCTCTGAGTGGCCAATACCCCTTCGTGGGTCAATTTGCTTAAGAGACCATGTACTTTTCTAAGTCCTAACCCGCAATCCAACGCGCATTTCCCCGATTACGCATTCTCGTTTTGAAAGCGTAAAGTTCACTGCTTTAGTCTAAAATACGTTTTCAGTATTTACAGAAATGCCATTTGAACTGTTTTCCTTATAAAATCGTCGTTTTAGCTTCGAATTGATCCGTTCAAATCGCGTTAGCTTCGTAATTCCATAATCTACATGTTAGGACCACCGTTAGTCAAGTTTGGAACTTTTTAGTTTCATGGTTAGATTTAATTAAATATATTGCTAAGGAAATCCTGTTTAAATCATAACTTTCGCATTTTAGCTCCGTTTTTCGTGAACTTCGCGTTAACGTGATCGTAGCGAGACGTAGATTATTTTCACAAACATTTTATCTTGTTTTCTATACTATTGGTGCACTGTTCTAATGATAGGAATGTTTGCTTTGCATGAATACTTTTGGAATGTTGTATGTTGCCGTGTTGGTCGCGTTCAGACGGTGAGGAGAACGTTGGAGACCAAGAATTCTTCGACGACCAGTAGGACCAGCAAGAGTTTGTGAACCAAGGCAAGTATAGCATGGGCCTACCTTGATATCCTATTTCACTTTAATCAATTACTCATGTGCATGTGTCTAATTTTGATAACCCTAAGGACATTCTAGACATTTGATGACTTGTTCCCTTGACTCCTATGGGGTAATTGCATATGGGTAGATTGCTAGTGCTCTAACTGAACATGATCTACATGATGATGAATGATTCTATGGAACTAAAAGTATAACATGAGTTATAACAACTGTTCCATAGGGCGAAGGTGCAAGTGACTTTTGATCATGTTGCTCCCGGCCCTCCATAAGGACTTATCTGTCGGCAAAAGCTGGGACTGACAGTGCAACCGGGAGAGTCATATGGCTCTGACTTTAGCTCAGTAATAGGACCTTTTCTAGCTAGTTAGAGGTTACCTTTTTGGCGCAAATGGGGCTTGCCACGTTGGGTATAGGGCTGCCTCTGTTCCTATGAGTATAGCCGCGATGGATATGTGCCATAGGAAAGGGGGGTTCCTACATCTGCCTGCCAAGAAAACCTAGCGGCCCTAACTTGTTAGAGAAACCTATGAAATGGCTTCATAGTGTACCCTGCCCGCTCACCTTGGCAGTGACATGGGAGTAATTAACCCGGGCATATGGGAATCACGACTCGCGGTGAATGTGCAACACCTCTACAAAGGGTAACAAACTGTTATAACAGCCGTGCTCACGGTCACGAGCGGCCTAGAAAACTCATAGAATAACTGGCTACTTGTTATTGATCATTTAAGTTGTTCTATGATGATATCCCTGATATCTGTTCATATAGGATTAAATGGGAGCTTAAGCATAATTTGATAATATCTGATAATAAAAGCTTGTCGTACTAAAAATGCTAACTGTAGTAAACCAATGTCAACCTTTTGAGCTTCATAACCCCATGTTAACTTGTTAAGTACGGGATGTACTTACGCTTGTTTATTTTCTTTATTTGGATAAAAATCCCGGATGGGTAACAGATGACAACGGGTATGAGGAATTCCCTGAGGATTTTTAGGCTTGTGGTCAACCAGTTGACCTTCCCTGTGATGAAGCCCCACGAGAGAGTTATCTTTTTATATTCCGCTGTGTAATGTAAGACTAAGTTATATTATGGATCTAATATAAGAACACCGTGATGATACTTTATGTAATTTATCAGCTTGTGTGTGTGATTGATCCCTAGGCACACACGAGTTTTGTGCATTCAATTTTATCCTTAAAATTGGGTGTGACAAATTGGTATCAGAGCCGTGTTGACTGTAGGACGTAAGCCTAGTTAGAAAATGGTCGTTTTAGCATCTTTGCTCCTCTGGTTTCTTGCTTACTGTCTTATTCTTGTTATTTTATTAAAACATTTATGCTTTTCGTGCCTTAATCTATTATATAAAATTGTTGATTCTAATTCTATCTCACTTTAAATCTATAGATGTCTCATAACCCGAAGATTGCTCGCCTCAGCACTGCTGGTTATCGTGCCCTGTTCACCCCACGTGCTCCACAGGCCAGGCGGAGAAGGAGATTGTGATCATCTCCGATGACGAGGAGATGGCTACCCCGACGCCTGCACCTGCTCCTACTCCAGTTGTCGCGCCGGTCTATCCTGTCGTAGCTACACCTGAGGAGTCGACGGCTACTTCCCCTACACCTGCACCATCCCCAGCTGTCCCCATGGTGGATGAGGAGATTGGCTGGAAGTGAAAGTACTACTTCAAGCCAGCCCTAGAGACAGCCTACTACCACACCCTCCTCACTCACATGCTGGACGACTACTATCTCGACTTGCACGCCTCCATCAGCTACCACTGTGCCAAGTACCAGCATCCATTGGAGGCTACCTTCTGGAAGGTAGAGCTAGTGGTCACCGCCTGGAACGACATCAAGAATGGACATGAGGTGGAGACTGTCCACCGTGCCCCTGCCAGGAGAGCCCATGCCTTGGATGGCATGGAGGATGCAGCACAGAACGCCTACATCCACTACCATGGTCATCACTTTGAGGCCATGAGGGAGGATTGCTTCAGGTTCCTTGCTCGCAATGATCATGAGGGTGTTTGGCAGGTTTTGGCTCCACCAGAGAGTGACCCAACTCTAGAAGCAACGGTGCAGCATGTCCACGCTATGCAGGGGGTGGATGAGGAAGTCAAAGGAGAACTGTGTGCATCTCAGAGGGCTCAGAGACGCCTCCAGAAGCAAGTGGATGAACTTCGAGCTCAACTTGGGCAGCCATCCATCTACAAGAAGCGCCGGTCCTTCACCATGATTGACACCGCTCCATAGGTGTTAGGTGCCTTGATCTAGATTACCACGTCGTTAGTTCGTGTTTCTTATTTAGTCTTGTTTGGTCTTGTGAACTTGGATGATTAGATGTTTAATTTGTGAACTTGGTTGATTTGGTATTTGTTTGATTGCTGAAAGTTTGTGGGCATGTCCACAACTTCCTTAGATTGGAACCTTAAGTTTAGAATGAAATCTTAATGCAGATGTTTTGCTTTATCTTATCTCTGCTGTGCTGATTTCTGGAGCAGCCTGTGTTCTTTATCTGGTATCTCAAAATCTGGGCTGTCAAAAATTCTAAAATTTTTGTGGAGATAACTAGACTTCTGTATCTTTCAAATGTCTCTGGAATCATGTCAATAGCTGTTCAGGTTTGTGAGATCTAGCTGACACAAGTTGATGTTCCTGCGCTGTCTGGAACCCAGAACAGTTTCAGTTTAGCTCTACTTTTGACCATGTGTGTGTCAAAATCTGTAAAAGTGATCTAAATAAAAGTTGTAGCTGATCTCCTAAGCTTTCTAACAAATCTTGGTGCACCTCTGTTGGATCTCTGAAACTCGAGTTATAACAGTTTTACTGAACTGCTGAATTTGAATAAAAAATTCTCAGTATTGTTTCTTATCTTTTGTAAGCTCTCTATAATTGGAAAATCTCTAAATTTTGCACATTTGTTGGAAAACACATGGCCGCAAGATGAGGAAGAGGCAGAGGCCATGGTCGTGGACGTGATGCTCTCATAAATCCACCACCACCGCCACCTGTGACTATGGAACAAATATTGGGAATGCAAGCACAGTTGATGCAAGCTATGATGCAGCGCTTGGACAATGAACCTGCAAGAGGACCACCGCCTATTCAAGCCAGAGATAAGCATGGAGAGTTTATGAAAGGTCGTCCACTGGTGTTCACCCATGCCTCAGACCCTATGGAGGCAGATGATTGGTTGCGTGCTGTAGAGAAACAACTGAACATAGCACAATGTAACGATCTTGAGAAGGTGTTGTACGCTTCTGAGTAACTCCAAGGAGCTGCTCAGGATTGGTGGGAATCATTCCAGTTTGGACGTCCCAACAATGCTCCTGCTATCACCTAGCAGGAATTCAAGGACAATTTCCGGTCATACCATATTCCCGATGGACTAGTGGAACATAAGCAAGAAGAATTCAGGTCTCCTCAAGCAAGGATCCATGATTGTGGTGGAGTATCGGGACAAGTTCGCACAACTATCATGCTATGCTCCAACTGATTTAGCGGACGACAAGGATAAGCAATGCTGTTTCATCAAGGGACTCTATGATGGACTGCAGCTCCAGCTGATGTCTAATACTTACCCTAACTTCCAGTCTTTGGTGAATCACGCTATCGTAATTGACGATAAGCGCAAGGAGATGGAAGCTAAGAAGAGGAGGCTACAAGGGCAAGCTTCTGGAAGCAACACTCGCCCATGTGCTTATCCCCAGCAAGGTTTCTAGCAAAGGAATCAAGGACCAACTCACCAGGGAAACCATGGTCAGTATCCTCAGCGGAACCAGCTCCAGCAACGCCCCCACTACCAGCAACAGTTTGGAAATCAGCGTCCCCCGCAACAGACCAGCAATCCTGCAACACGCCAGGGAGTGCCCAACAATGCTCCTATGAAGAGTGGTGCACCCAACAATCCCAACGCCTGCTATCGCTGTGGAGAAGTAGGTCACTATGCTCATCAGTGTCCTAAGAAGCAGAACCAACAAGCACCTCAGAACCAGACCGGCAATCAGAAGTTCAATGCCCGACCACCTCACACTGCGAAGGTGAACTATGTGTCATCTGATGCAGCTCAGGAGACGCCTGAGGTCATGTTGGGTACGTTCAGCGACAACTCTATCTCTGCTACCGTACTTTTTGATTCTGGTGCTTCGCATTCTTTTATCTCCCAAGCTTTTGTTAGAATGCATAGCATACCTTTGTGTGCCATAAAAAACCCCATACTAGTAAATTCCCCGAGAGGTAGTATGCCCGCTTCTTATTTGAGCCCCTCAACTAGCATTTCCTTAAGGGGTAGACTTCAAAGTGAAGCCTATTGTGTTGAGAACAGCGGGAATTGATCTTATTCTGGGAATGGATTGGATGAAACAACACCGGGCAGTGATTCAGTGTTAGGAGAAATCTGTGGTTGTGACATCACTCAATGGAGATAGAATCTGTGTGGAAGTGGTAGTGCAAGCTCAGCCTATAGCCACAGTGAACCAGCTAGATGGTGAAGTCAATGAACAAGATCGTGTCGTGGAGGAGTTCCCGGATGTCTTCCTCGATGACTTGCCAGGTATGCCACCTGACCGAGACATTGAATTCATTATTGAATGATTACCTGGAACTGCACCAATAGCTAAACGTCCATATAGAATGGGAGTTAATGAATTAGAAGAGCTTAAGAAACAACTAAAAGAGTTGCAAGAAAAAGGTTTCATACGCCCCAGTTCTTCCCCATGGGGGGCACCTGTGATATTTGTGGATAAGAAGGATGGTAGTCAATGGATGTGTGTGGATTACCGCTCACTTAATGAGGTTACAATCAAGAATAAATACCCTTTGCCTAGGATTGATGATTTGTTTGATCAGTTGAGAGGAGCCCATGTGTTCTCCAAGATTGATCTCCGCTCAGGGTATCATCAGCTTAAGATTTGAAACTCGGACATACCCAAGACAGCATTCACTACATGGTATGGATTATATGAGTACACAGTTATGTCTTTTGGATTGACCAATGCACCTGCATACTTCATGTATCTGATGAATAAGGTGTTCATGGAGTTTCTAGATAAATTTGTGGTGGTATTCATAGATGACATACTAATATTCTCCAAGACTGAAGAAGAACATGCTGAACATATAAGGTTAGTCTTGCAAAAGCTTAGAGAACATAAGTTGTACGCTAAGCAGAGCAAGTGTGAGTTTTGGTTGAAGGAAGTCTCTTTTCTAGGTCATGTTGTCTCCAATGGTGGAATAGCAGTGGATCCAGGCAAAGTGCAAGATGTATTGAATTGGAAACCACCAACAACTATAAGTGAGATTCGAAGCTTTTTGGGATTGGTTGGATACTACAGAAGGTTCATTGAAGGTTTTTCTAAGCTAGCCAAGCCTATGACAGCTCTGTTGGAAAAGAATGCTAAGTATGTATGGTCGGATAAATGCCAAGGCAAACTTTGATGAGCTAAAGAAGAGATTGACTACAGCTCCAGTATTAATTCTGCCAGATTTAAGCAAGAACTTCTCTATATATTGTGATGCATCCCGTTTGGGCCTTGGATGTGTGCTTATGCAAGAAGGAAGAGTGGTGGCATATGCATCTAGACAACTAAGGAAGCATGAGTTGAATTATCCTACTCATGACTTAGAATTGGCAGCTGTGGTTCATGCTTTGAAGATCTGGAGAAATTATCTAATTAGGACATAAGAGTGATATCTATACAGATCATAAGAGTTTGAAGTATATCTTTACCCAATCAGACCTGAATCTGAGACAACGTCGTTGGTTGGAATTGATCAAAGACTATGATTTGGAAGTGCATTATCACCCGGGAAAGGCAAACATCGTAGCTGATGCACTTAGCAGAAAGAGCTATGCCAATGGACTTCCAGATGACATCTATGTCAGCAGAGTTGTGTGCTGAAATGGAGTATCTCAATTTGAGTTTTGTCACTAATGCAATGGAATTGGTGATAGAGCCTACTTTGGAACAAGAGATACGCAAAGGTCAATTGGAGGATGAAAAACTTAAGGAGATAGCAGAGAATGTAGTGCTTGGAAAGGCACCCGGATTTAGAATGGATGAGAATGGCACTCTTTGGTTCGGAAAAAGGATATGTGTACCTGAAGTGAAGGCTATCCGTGATGTAATTCTGCAAGAGGCCCATGAGTCTGCTTATTCTATACATCCCGGAAGTACCAAGATGTATTTGGATCTCAAGGAGAAGTATTGGTGGTATGGTTTGAAGAGAGATGTGGCAGAGTATGTGGCTTTGTGTGACACTTGTCAAAGAGTGAAAGCTAAGCATCAAAGACCTGCAGGGTTGCTACAACCAATGAAGATTCCTGAATGGAAATGGGAAGAAGTTGGTATGGATTTTATCGTAGGATTGCACCGCACTCAAAGAGGTTATGATTCAATATGGGTAATAGTGGATCGACTCACCAAGGTTGCCCACTTTTTACCAGTCAAGACTACCTATACGGTTGCAAGACTAGCAGAGTTGTACATGGAAAGAATAGTGTGCTTACATGGTGTTCCCAAGAAAATTGTGTCGGATAGAGGCACTCAGTTTATATCGCAATTCTGGCATAAAGTACATAGGTCTTCGGGGACAAAGTTGAATTTTAGTTCTGCTTACCACCCACAAACTGATGGACAGACTGAAAGGATCAACCAGATTTTGGAAGATATGTTGAGAGCTTGTGCATTACAGTATGGTGATAGTTGGGATAAGAGTCTACCATACGCAGAGTTCTCGTACAACAACAGTTATCAGAAGAGTCTCAAGATGGCACCTTTTGAGGCGTTGTATGGACATAAATGTAGAACGCCTTTGTTCTGGAATCAGACTGGAGAAACTCAAGTGTTTGGACCCGATGTCCTTAGAGACGTGGAAGAACAAGTGAGAATGATTAGAGACAATTTGAGAGTGGCTCAGTCCCGACAGAAGAGTTACGCTGATACTCGCAGAAGAGAGCTGACTTTCGAAGTTGGTGATTATGTGTACTTGAAGGTGTCACCAATGAGAAGTGTGAAAAGATTCAATATGAAGGGAAAGTTAGCACCAAGGTATATAGGACCTTTTAAGATCCTAGAGAGACGTGGAGAAGTAGCTTATCAGTTGGAACTACCTGAGAGTTTGTCAGGTGTGCACGACGTGTTCCATGTTTCCCAATTGAAAAAGTGTTTGAGGGTACCAGAAGAGCAGATTCCTTTGGAAGAACTTGCTGTCAAGGAAGATCTTACTTATGAAGAGTACCCGATAAAGATCTTGGAAACTGCCGAAAGAGTTACAAGAAGCCGAACTATAAAGATGTGCAAGGTGCAGTGGAATCGATATACAGAGGATGAGGCTACTTGGGAAAGAGAAGAGGATCTGAGAAAGACTTATCCCCAACTATTTGAGTAAGCAATCACCCGAATCTCGAGGACGAGATTCATTTTAAGGGGGGTAGAATTGTAACACCCTAAAATTTGCACTCTTTTAAAATAGCTAAATTGATTTATTTACGCAATTATGTGTGCATACAAATGTAGGAAAATAATAATTTTTATAAAACTAAAATCAAATATAAGATTAGCTACAAGTGATGCATACATGCTGTTGCATATTATTTTGTGAATGTTTGGTATTGATCAAAGATTTCAAAGAGAATTGAAATTTGAAAATCATTTGGAAAATTAAAAAAATAAATAAAGGAAATAACCTCCTCTCTCTCAATTCCGGCCTGCTGGCCCAGCTCCCTCCCGCTGGCCCAACCGGCCACTGGCCCATTTCCTCCCCGCGGCCCAGCTCGCGTGAAGCACCCCACCAGCCTAGCTCCATGCCGCCCCAGCACCAGCGGGCAACCGCTGCGCCTCCCCCTTCCGCTCTTCCCTCCGCACTGACAGGCCAAGCCAACCTGTCGGCGCCGTCCCCTTCCTCCCACGCGTCCCGCAACCGCCGCCCGCGCGTGCGCCTGGAGCAACCGCCGCCCGCGCTCGATCTTCTCGCATCGTGGGAGCGCCCCTCCCCGCGCCTGGCCTCTTTAAAACAGAGCACGCACCTGAGCCGCTGCCCTGCTGCCTCTCCCTGCTCCGTTTTTGCCCCGCTCATGCCTCGGAGGCCGCAACCGACGCACGGCGAAGCACCGAAGGCCGCCGTCCGCCGTGACCCGCCTTCCCCGAGCCGACTCCGACCCCGAGTTCCCCGCTGTGAGCCTCCCCATGCTCTCCTCTCTCTCCCCGACCTTCTTCTATGGCGTTTAGTGGCTTCTAGCGCCATAGCCACATGCGCCGAGGATCTCCGGCCGCCGTCCATGGCGACCGCCGCCACGGCAGCACCATCCGGCCACCTTTTTAGCCTAGCCATGATCCCCTGCTCCTCCGTTTCTTCCCGGTGCCATGGGATACGTTTACCATGGACCGTGGCCCCCTAACCGTGCTCGCCGGAGTGCTCCACGCCGCCGGCAATGGAGAACCGCCGCGGCTGCACTGTTCTGGCCAGCCCCCACCTGTTCTCTCTCCTCTGAATAATCCGAGCCCTCCATCGTCTGATCAACGGCTCTGAGTGGCCAATACCCCTTCGTGGGTCAATTTGCTTAAGAGACCCTGTACTTTTCTAAGTCCTAACCCACAGTCCAACGCGCATTTCCCCGATTACGCATTCTCGTTTTGAAAGCGTAAAGTTCACTGCTTTAGTCTAAAATACGTTTTCAGTATTTACAGAAATGCCATTTGAACTGTTTTGCTTATAAAATCGTCGTTTTAGCTCTGAATTGATCCGTTCAAATCGCGTTAGCTTCGTAATTCCATAATCTACATGTTAGGACCACTGTTAGTCATGTTTGGAACTTTTTAATTTCATGGTTAGATTTAATTAAATATATTGCTATAGGAAATCCCGTTTAAATCATAACTTTCGCATTTTAGCTCCGTTTTTTGTGAACTTCGCGTTGACGTGATCGTAGCGAGACATAGATTATTTTCACAAACATTTTATCTTGTTTTCTATATTGTTGGTGTACTGTTCTAGTGATAGGAATGTTTGCTTTGCACGAATGCTTTTGGAATGTTGTATGTTGCCGTGTTGGTCGCGTTTAGACGGTGAGGAGAACATTGGAGACCAAGAATTCTTCAACGACCAGCAGGACCAGCAAGAGTTTGTGAACCAAGGCAAGTATAGCATGGGCCTACCTTGATGTCCTATTTCACTTTAATCAATTACTCATGTGCATGTGTCTAATTTTGATAACCCTATGGACATTCTAGACATTTGATGACTTGTTCCCTTGACTCCTATGGGGTAATTGCATATGGGTAGATTGCTAGTGCTCTAACTGAACATGATCTACATGATGATGAATGATTCTATGGAACTAAAAGTATAACATGAATTATAACAACTGTTCCATAGGGCGAAGGTGCAAATGACTTTTGATCATGTTGCTCCCGGCCCTCCATAAGGACTTATCTATCGGCAAAAGCTGGGACTGACAGTGTAACCGGGAGAGTAATATGGCTCTGACTTTAGCTTAGTAATAGGACCTTTTCTAGCTAGTTAGTGGTTACCTTTTTGGCACAAATGGGGCTTGCCACGTTGGGTATAGGGCTGCCTCTGTTCCTATGAGTATAGCCGCGATGGATATGTGCCATAGGAAAGGGGGGTTCCTACATCTGCCTGCCAAGGAAACCTAGCGGCCCTAACTTGTTAGACAAACCTATGAAATGGCTTCATAGTTTACCCTGCCCGCTCACCTTGGCAGTGACATGGGAGTAATTAACCCGGGCATATGGGAATCACGACTCGCGGTGAATGTGCACTGCCTCTGCAAAGGATAACAAACTGTTATAACAGCCGTGCTCACGGTCATGAGCGGCCTGGAAAACGCACAGAATAACTGGCTACTTGTTATTGATCATTTAAGTTGTTCTATGATGATATATGATACACTTGACCCTGATATCTGTTCATATGGGATTAAATGGGAGCTTAAGTATAATTTGATAATATCTGATAATAAAAGCTTGTCGTACTAAAAATGCTAACTGCAATAAACCAGTGTCAACCTTTTGAGTTTCATAACCCCATGTTAACTTGTTAAGTACGGGGTGTACTTAAGCTTGTTTATTTTCTTTATTTGGATAAAAATCCCGGATGGGTAACAGATGACAACGGGTATGAGGAATTCCCTGAGGATTTTTAGGCTTGTGGTCAACCAGTTGACCTTCCCTGTGATGAAGCCCCACGAGAGACTTATCTTTTTATATTCCGCTGTGTAATGTAAGACTAAGTTATATTATGGATCTGATGTAAGAACACCGTGATGATACTTTATGTAATTTGCCAGCTTATGTGTGTGATTGATCCCTGGGCACACACGAGTTTTGTGCATTCAATTTTATCCTTAAAATTGGGTGTGACAAACTTATTCGTGGATTTATTGGTGCACGAAAGAAAAGGATATCGGAGATTTCTTCCTACCGATATAAAACATTATCTTAGGCGCATCACGGAAAGGTCTATAAAGTAGAGTTTGTAAGCCTGTGACGCCGTGCTCTCCGTGACTGTTAATTTCATAAACTTTGCTTTTTGGATTAACCGTAACTTTAATGTTGATATTTATTTTTTACAGTATTATTATCTTATCGTGCGATCCGTGTGTTTTTAGTATAAATTGTTAGCTATCCCGTAGTAATGCACGGGCACGCTACCTCGTCCCTATCTAATCTTGAAAAGCATATCTATCCATTACGAAATGTAAAGAAGATGGCAGTGGTGTAAATCTATGGTAAAATCAGAAAATCTACCTCATCCAAATCCTCAGGTGGTTTTTCAGGTTCTAGAAAGATCTTGAGATGGTGGCCATTTACCTTGAATAACGTACCTTCATCATTTTCAAGTGTTACCCCTCCATGTGATGAAGTGCTTATCACCTTGAATGGTCCTTCCCATTTGGTCCGAAGTTTTCCATGCCCGAATAATTTAACCCTAGAATTAAAAAGTAATACCTTATCTCCGGGGATGAACTTATTCTTCTTTATCCTCTTGTCATGCTATCTTTTGGTCCTCTCCTTGTATATCTTGGCGTTGTGATATGCTTTTTCACGCCATTCATCAAGCTCAGAGAGTTGCATCTTTCTCTTGGTTCCTGCGATTTTAAAGTCCATGTTCCATCTCTTGATGGCCTAGTGAGCTTTAAATTCTAGCTCAACAGGTAGATGGCAGGTCATCCCGTAGATCTGTTGATATGGTGACATGTCCAACGGTGTTTTATAGGCCATTCTCCCATAATGCATCGGGTTGTCGATCCTTCCATGCAGTCCCCATGTCATTGACCATCTTTTGTAGAATATTCTTGATTTGTTTATTTGATGTTTCTGCTTGGTCACTTGTCTGAGGGTGATATGGAGTAGCGACGTTGTGATGGATTCCATGCTTTGACACATAGTTGTGAAAGTTCTTATCAGTGAAGTGAGTGCCTCCATCACTAATCACCATCCTTGGAACTCTAAATCTTGGAAATATTGTCTCTTCAAACATCTTCTTGGAGTTCTTTGCATCAGCAACTCTATGTGGCATGGCTTCAACACACTTGGAGACATAGTCAACTGCCACCAAGATGTATTCATAGTTCTTCAACTTTGGAAAAGGTCCCATGTAGTCGACTCCCTAGACATCGAAGAGCTCTATCTAGAGGTTGTTGGTGAGTGGCATGGCTTCTCTTGAATTGATATTCCCATGCCTCTGACATGCTCCACACCTCCGGATGAAGTCCTTCGTGTCTTCATACATGGTTGGCCAAAATAATCCACTTTGCTAGATCTTTGAATGAGTATGGAATGCACCATAATGTCCTCCATATGATGATGAGTGGCATCGTTCTATAATCTTGATGCCTTCCTCTGCTGGTACACATCTTCTGAGTAGGCAGTTAGAGCACACTTGGAAGAGGTAGGTTTATCCTATATGTGGAGACGACTTTCAGAGATAAGCTTCCTTTTATTCTCCCCTGGTGGTACATAACCTGCAACCATAAAATTGACAATGTTCGTGTACCAGGGGTCCAATTTTGAGACCTTGAAGAGCATGTCGTCCCGTAGTGAATCATTGATGGGCAGTTCCTGCGAATTCTCAAATTGCATTCTAGACAAGTGATCGGCAACATGATTTTCTACTCCCTTTATATCTTTTATTTCTAAGTCAAATTCTTGGAGTAACAAAATCAATCTTATTAATCTAGGTTTAGCATCTTTCTTAGTGAGCAAGTACTTCAAAGCAGCATGATCAGTATAAACAATCATTTTAGCTCCTAATAAGTAAGATCTAAATTTATCAATAGCAAAAACAATAGCCATGAGCTTTTTTTCAGTTATTGCATAATTAAGTTGAGGTCCTGTCAAAGTTTTGCTAGCATAAGCAATTGCATGATGCTTCTTAGCATTTGTTTGTCCCAAAACTGCCCCCACAACATAATCACTAGCATCACACATAATTTCAAAATGTAGCGACCAATTAGGGGGTTGAATGATTGGTGCAGAGATGAGTGCTTTCTTAAGAATATTAAAATATTTCAAACATGTATCATCAAATTCAATGGGAACATGCTTTGCCAAAAGATTTTTCAGTAGTCTAGCAATATATGAAAAATCTTTTATAAAGCGATGGTAGAAACCAACATGACCAAGAAAACTACGGATCCCTCTGATATTTATGGGAGGAGGAACTGTTTAGTTACTTCAATTTTAGCTCTGTCTACCTCTATCCCTCGTTTGGATACCAAGTGTCCAAGCACTATGCCTTCTCTAACCATAAAATGACATTTTTCCCAATTAAGGACTAAGTGTTTTTCTTCATATCTTTGTAAAACCTTGTCTAAATTTTCAAGACAATCATCAAAAGTTTTTCCATAAACAGAAAAGTTATCCATGAAAACTTCCAGGATTTCTTCAATCATATCAGAAAATATAGACATCATGCATCTTTGAAAAGAAGCTGGAGCATTACATAGTCCAAAAGACATTCTACGATAAGCATAGGTTTCATATGGACATGTAAAGGTGGTTTTGCTTTGGTCATCTAGATAGATCGGAATCTGATGATAACTTAAATACCCATCAAGAAAATAGAAGAAAGAGTAATTCGCCAGTCGCTCCAACATTTGATCAATGAAGGGCAACGAAAAATGGTCATTCTTTGTTGCCTTGTTAAGTTTTCGATAATCTATGCACATCCATCATCAAGTGATGGTTCTTTGGGGGATTAAATCATTCTTTTCATTTTTAACAACAGTCATGCCTCCCTTTTTAGGCATAACTTGAACAGGGCTTACCCACTCACTATACGGTACGGGATAGATGATCCTAGTGTGCAGGAGTTTCAAAACCTTTTTCTTAACTACCTCTCTCACCACATTATTAAGCCTACGTTGGGACTCCCTAGAAGGTATAGAGTCAGGATCTGTAGGGATGGGTGCACAGAGCAGGGTTGATTCCCTTAAGGTCTTGGAGTGAGTAGCCAAAGGCATAACGATGCTTTTCTAAGACTGTTAGCAAGCGTAGGGATTCTTCCTGAGAGAGTTTATCACTTATAATCATAGGGGAATCCTTATCATTATTAAGAAAAGCATATCTAAGACCAGAAGGCAGGAGTTTAAGCTCAATTGTGGATTTAGGTGATTCCAGCAATTCATCTAAAGGTTCAGCCTCTATGGGATCTTTGTCTTCTTCTTTGATGAAGAACGAGGCATCATCTTCAAGGTTGGGTTCAATCAATTCGTTAAGAGATGCAACCTTAACCTCTTCCATTGAGTCTTCCTCGGGAATTGGCTTAGTCTCAGCATTTAGAGAGTGAGTGATGGGTATAGAGAGCTTAAAGTTTTCCCAAGTCTTAAATTCAACTTCCCCATTTGTCCTTTTTGAATAAGTCTTTCAATTAGTTGTCCTATCAATAGGTCGAACTCCATAATATCAAAGATATAGAAGCTCAAATGAACCTTAGTTCCTTTTTACCTGGATAGGGAGGACATACAAAATTCCCAAACTCGGGAGAATGTGTCCTGAAAGACTTTTCAATAACTTTGTTGTTGAGGTTAAAGGCATATGTTTCAACAAATCATGAGCAAAAGATGCAGACATGATATTAACACCCACAATACGATTGTAAAGAGTATCGAAAGGAGCTTTGTTAATTTGACAACTAATGGATATAGAAGGTGAATCTAAACGAATCACATTAGAGGAAAGCTCTGATTCTTTTCCAAGTAGTGAACCAGCTTCTTCTTTTCCAAGTACACCCCATAGAGTATCTTTTGGATGTGCAGGTAGTGAGTTTTGCTCTTGGCCAGTATTTGACTGAGGAAGTATACCAGTCGCTGAATGATTTAAATGTGGCCTTATTCCTTTCTCTCTACAACGATAGCCTCGCTGACCACCTAGGTAGTAGCTGTGATGTACAGAAGTAGAGGCTATTCTTCATGAGGAGCCACCAGTATGGGGGGTTTGGTCAGGAAGTCCTTGATATCATCGAAAGCTTTTTGAACCTCTAGGGTCCATCGCCAGTATAGCGTCTTGCGTAAGAGCTTATAGAGGGGGAGTCTCTTCTCGCCTAGTCTAGAGATAAATTGGCTTAGGGAAGCCAGACATCCCATGAGCTTCTGAGCATCTCTTAACGCTCGAGGAGGTCCCATATCGAGGATGGCTTTAACCTTCATTGGATTGGTCTCAATCTCACAAGCCGATATGATGTAGCCAAGCAGTTTGCTGGATGGTACCCTGAAGGTACACTTTCTGGGTTGAGCTTGATCTTGAACTTTCAGAGGTTATTGAAGGTCTTCGAGAGATCTTGAATAAGGTTCATAGCTTTAGATGATTTTACGATGATGTCATCGACGTAAGCCTCAGCATTTCTATAGATCTACTCGTGGAGGTAGCGCTTCATGCAACGCTGGTATGCAGCCCGCACGTTCTTCAACCCAAATGGCATGGTGACACAGCAGTATGCTCCGATCGGGGTGATGAATGAAGTAGCTAGTTGGTGAGACACTTTCAACTGGATCTGATGATAACCGGAGTAAGCATCGAGGAAATAGAGTAATTCTGATCCTATAGTGGAGTCGATGATCTAGTCTATATGGGGTAAGGGGTAAGGATCCATCAGGCACTCCTTGTTAAGGCTCGTATATTCGACACACATTCTCCACTTGTTCTTTTTGGGCACCAGGATGGGGTTTGTAAGCCAGTCTGGGTGCAAGACCTCCCTGATGAAGCTCGCATCGAGGAGCTTGGCTATTTCTTCTTCTTTAGCCCTACACCTTTCATCGTCAAACCATCTCAGGTGTTGCTTGACCGGCTTGGCGTCGGCCTAGATTCTGAGGGAATGCTCGGTGATTTCCCTCAGAATTCCCAGCATGTCTGAGGGTTTCCAAGCGAATATATCCCGATTGTTAATCAGGAATTTGATGAGTTTGTCCTATTGTGCCTGGTTCAGGCTCCTCCCGACGTTCATGGTCTTACTCAGGTTGGTTCTCTCCAAGCGGACTTTCCTCGAATCTTTCCCAGGCATGAATGATGGGGCCACGGTTGGCTCCGAGGCCGTGAATTGGGCTAGTGGTAGCCTCCTTTCTTCAGGAGGTTGAGACTGGAAATTGAGACGCAGCGGAGCTGGCGTTGGAGCCCCTGAGCCCTGTCCTTGCATGAGGACATAGCCAAGCTCGCGGTGCGCCGGATCCATGTTTCGGACCGCGTTCCCGATTGCGAGTAGATCGCATTGATAGGCATTTTGAAGATCATTAGAGATTGTGATGATACCTTTGGGACCCGACATTTTCATCCTTAGGTACGCATAGTGAGGGACGGCCATGAATTTGACGAAACACGGTATGCCAAGGATGGCATGATAGGTGTCCTGAAAATCCACATCCTCAAAGGAGAGTATCTCTTGGCGAAAATTCATCACCTCACCGAATGTAACCCATAGATCTATGATGCTAAGAGGCATCACCTATCTCCCACGTACTATTCCGGTGATCGGGCCCCTTGGTGGGCGCAATTTGTCTGTGCCAATCTTTAGTCTTTTGAAAGTGTCCCAATATATTAGATTGGAATCACTTCCTCCATCCATAAAGATCATAGTGGTGCGGACAGTGTCGAGAACTACGCTGACAACTAGGGGGAACCTACCGACGTCGACCGAGTGTTTGGGTCGGTCACTTTCGTCGAAAGTGATCGGGTGCTCTGACCAAGGTAATCGGGTCGTCGATGCTGGTGCCGCGACGCGAGGTTCCCGAACAACAGGTGTATGTCCCAAATCTGACCGGATCCCAGTATGGGCATGAATGGTCATCACTCATTTGAGGGTTTGTTTCGAGTGTCCCTTACACCACTGATTGTCCCCTCGAGGGGTGCCCCGTGAGGGAGTTGCCGTGGTGGCTGTCACACAATACATCTTACAATCTTTGGTGAGATGAGCCACTAGGTATTCGTGGTTCTGACATGGAAGGTTCATGGCATAGCCAAGATTTACCCGATAACTCGGCTTTTGACTTCGCTTAACGCTTAGCCAGTTGGTTCCACGATTTCTCTTCGTTATCCAGGGTTACCCGGCCCTGTTAGGGTTGATCGCGAGCATCGAGAAGAGTTCCCAGGCGCGTGCCATCGTGGCGCTCTTGAGCCTATCAAAGAATCTAGGCAAAACAACATCCAGTGATGGCGATGGTTGTGTATCATCTAGATGTTGTGATTCCCACCAGATCGTGCATGCAGTGTCGAGGAGGTACTCCTGACAGAATTGAGAAAAAATAGACTCGGTGTAGCAACTTACATGACGTGCTAGCTAAAGCGGTCCTGCGTCGATCGTGTCCTCGAGCCTGGTGAGGTAGAGCTGATCGGGCGATGATGACATCAAGGCCGAAGCGTGAGTCTTGAGGTTGCCATGCCATGGAACCCTCGATCGTGTGGAGGTGGCAGCACCGTGGCCGTCCTTCTTCGATGCCTCTTGATCACACCCTTACTCGACCTATAGAGAATAGCCATCCAAAACACAAAAATGAATCTGAACGCGAAAGGCCCCAACCTAGCGCGCCAACTGTCGGATTGTTTTGTTCTGGCAATATCCATCAACGTGATCATGTAGACGAAATCAGATGGTAGCACATGAGACACAGGGATTTATACTGGTTCAGGGAATGTACACGCTAATCCCTACTCCAGTGGTGCAGCTGTTCTTGTATTCTTATGCTCAATTACAGGGGTTGTTGCTCCTAACTACGAGGTAGATGGAATTGGTGGAAGATTGGATCGATCCCGAGCCCGAGGTCCCTACCCTCCTTTCTATAGGCAGGAGAGGTAGGGTTACCAATAGGGCGATCAGGCTAACAGATTATTTCCTAGTTTGTTACAATATATTGATCCTAACTATCGTCGAAATACGTTTGCCTTGGTTTGCCTTGATCTCCACGTTGGTCGATCGCGTCAGCCCTTGTGGGCCTCCTCCTTTGACGGCTGCTGGGTCGATAGCTGGGTGATGGTCATATATATGGGCAGTGCAGGTACCCCTGCCCATATCGCTGACACATATGCAACATCTAAATTAACACACTTGCAACATACGTCTAAGAAACAGCTGAAACATTCGAGACATACACTTGTAACATATGCAACATTCTATCTGGTTTTACAACATCTGTATGAAACAATTGCAACACACCTATAAAACATCCAAAATATTTGAAATGTGCGCTTGCAACATGCATCATATCCTAGTGATGCATGCTATGCTTGCAACATGCATCATATCGCGCCGTGCCAAAGAGGCCCTAAGTACTAACTGAATTTCCAGTCCAGGCAGAATGCAGAATTAATACAAAAATCAATGTAAAGTAGGAATCGATCCTCTTAACATTTCAATTCGAACTTAATTGCAGAAACAGATTCTTCTAGCAAAGAAATTCAGTTGATTCAACTCTCCAAATAAAGAACTTTTCGTATTATGATTGACGGCTGGCTAAGGGAGCCGCAGAGATGAGCTAATGGTGGCAATGGCAGCCCCGGCCACAACCCGGCTTTGCCTTGTGTTCATCACCCCTGAACCATATCGAGGCCGGCACGTCCTTCAGGTACTTGGACGCAGCCAGTGCGACTGCGGCCGCCATCGAGACGGCCCGGACGCACGGACCCGCTGGCAGAACTCGCCGGAGCCCTTGCAGACGCCACGTCGACCCTGCGACGGCCGCAGGTGCCGAAGTCGTCCACGGAGAACGACAGCGCCGAGCCGCCGCCGACGAGTAGAGCAGCACCTGCACCGCGGTGTCGACGAGCTCGCACAGCGACTTGGCCGCCTTGCTTTCGTACGCGTGCACCTTGCCGCGTGCCGTCAGCCACGCCGCCGCCGCCGCCGCCGCCGCCTGTAGCGCAGCCGATATCACGTTGGCGACTAGACATAGACTGTAACTGCGTGCACCGCCGTCCACGTACCATGATCAGCTCAGCAGTGGTGTCATGGCCTCATGCGAGGAAGAAGAATGGATGGAGCGAGTACGGCGTACCTAAGGGAGCTGTAGTCGCTGTAGGAGACCTTGCTTTCCGTCGCCGGTGAGCAGCCCGTGCAGGACCATTGGGAGGCGGACGCCATCATGGCCGCCGACGCCGCCGAGAGCGCCACGGTGGTGATGCGAGGGCGAGGCTGGCCGCGTCCGACGACAGGTCGGAGTTGCCACCGCCAGCCATGGTTCAGAGAAATCAACCAGCATTCGCACATCCACATCCACCACGTCTCTCATGCACATCACGGATTAAACGCATGGATATGCAAAGCTAGTAGTTGAACCTAACAAAATCATAATAAAGCAGAAGCAACCTCTAGTTCTTCCAATTATGGAGCCTGCATTTTGTATTTATCTCTAATTACTATTGCTAATGATTTTTAGCATTCAATATACTATCTTCTATCTAATTCTTGAATGGATTATGAAAATGATTTAAAATTTTTATGAAAATAGTACAGACAAGATATATATATTTTATATCATGAGCAGAAAAAAATAGCAGAGATATTTTGAGGGCCATGTATGGGCTGGCATGACGCAAAGTTGTACCGGCATTGCCATGGGCTGTTTTTGGACGAAGAAAATATTTATCGTACCATGTCGGTACGGCCCGACGTGCCTCGCATGCCTAGAGGGCACCACCCAAAGCGGTACCAAGCGGGAGGACCATGCCGTGTCCCATTTCTAGCAGTGAGGCTAGCTGGCTAGGCCACACATTTGTAGAAAGAATATAAAAATGTATTAGATAGTTTTATGCGGTGGAATGAGGTGGTCAGGCGAAGGGCAAAGTCCTCGACTTGCTCACCTGGCTAAAAGGCGAGGCCTTCTGACTACCCTCGGAGGCGCTGCAACGTCGCCCGGCGCACGCGATCTCCGCTGATGCGCGCCGCGGCGATTGCTTCCCATGCCAGCTTCGTCGTAGCCTTGTTGGCCAGGGAGGCGCCGAGCTCGGTGGGGACGGCGGCGCACAGGGCCTCCAGCGCCTAGCGATCGTCGTCGTAGCTGACACCACCGACGTGTACCACCTCCCACAACCGCCGAGCCTGCAACTTGACCTTCATCAGCAGGCTCCACTCGTGGTAGTTCGTCTTGGTGAGCATCGGCCATGGCATGCCCGCTCCGGAGTCGCGGTAGACCATATGAAGCACCGGGGAGCGCCCGTAGCGACCACGACGCCGCTCTGGTGATGGCGACTAGCGGCGGCGCCCGATCGGACTGCGCGACCCTCCTCCTGCTGGCTCCAGCTCCTCCCGCTCCATCTCGGTGCGCAGTGCCACAACGGCATCCACCGCGGCTTGAGCCGCAACCGCTGCCCGCTTGGCCATCTCGGCCGCTGCCTCTGCGGCAGCAAGGCGCGTCTTGCGATCTCTGGCTCCGGCTCCTACTGCGTCACCGCCGGGGTTGATCACCGCACCGGCGGCGGCGCGCTCTCTCTCGATCTGGCCGGCGGTGGACATGGCGCTCACTCGCTCAAGAACCCTAGGCTCTAGATACCAATTGTTGGCCCAAAATAGATCTCAGATTCAGATTTGGGGAACTAACAGAGGACAGCTTGACCCTTGGCCGCTTGAATTGAAAGGAAATGCAATGGCTTGTCCTGATAAGGGTGTGCCCCTGCTCTTATGGGCAGAGGGCAACATCTACTTTCTACCTGCTTCAGCATATTTTCTAACCACTAAAGTGGATGCTGAGTAAATTTCTATTACAAAGGCTTGGAAGCCAAGAAAAGTAAAATGTAGAAAAGTAAGATACAAGTGCTGCCGAGTACTATGCTTATCTGTCAAGCTGCTAGCATATAGTGCATAGGCTCCTTTAGGCTTACAAAGAATTTTTATGGTCTCCCTGTCAGCAATTATCACTGATCAGGTCCAAATAGGTTTACTCATTTCGGCTGTCCTGAAAAATTCTATATAAAGTATTTGATCTTTAGCTTTAGGAATAGTATGTACTGATTTTAAATCTCACAGACAATTTTTTCAAGCTAAGTGTACTAATTATTGATCAATCTGCATTACCATCCGCTGAGACATGCTCTAACTCAAATAGTCAGATATTAGGTTTGTTGTTTGCAAGTAATTGTTGTCATGTCAGATACTCCATCTTTTTCAAACTATAAGTCGTTTTTAGTTTTTCTAGGTACATAGCTTTTGCTATCTCGGTGCAAAGCAAAAGCGATGTACCTAGAAAAGCCAAAACGACTTATCATTTGGAACCGAGGGAATACAATCTTTGGTGCTTTGGAGCTGAATTATTGTCTTACCGTTCTTTGATGACACAGAAATACTTGGCACTAAGATCTTATGTGTTTACCAACTTATAAGCAGTTTGGGCTACCGAAAGAATAAATTTACAGTGACAAATTTATCTGTTTTGTCTGGTGCCAGCAGCCTGTTTTTGGCAACTAACATAATTTGGTTGGTTTGAAGGTGGTGGATTCGGATCCTTTGGTGGTAATCGAGGAGCTGGGTTCTCAGACAAGTTTATGGTTAGCTATGGCTAGATGCAAGAGGCCTCGGAGATAAGTTCAATTGTGATGTCACAAAGTTACTTTTATGTTCCACTCTTCACCTGTATATAATAGACTTGTTAGGCAGACCTGCCCGTGTATCCCTTAAGCGTTGCTATCAGCACAGTTGCAGGCACAGCCGCACAGCTATCAGAGCTTGAGGCCTTAGCTTGAAAAAGTGTGGAAACCTTCGTCCTACGCGGAGCTGTTGCGGACACATGACCGGAGGCTGCCCTGGATGAGCCCTCGCTTCGCTCCATCTTTTTGATGATGGAGGCTACCATTTGGGCAGCTTATTGTTATCTCTTCTTTTGCAAAACACAGCAGATGCCCACAGCAGCATCGACGGTTGGTCTTGGATTCCTGTGGGTTTCTCTCCACTCCAGGGCTACCGCCAACTTGCTAAACTCAGGCTCCATGGCTGCATGAAATAAAAAAAGAGGTCGTCTAAAGGCCCTTGCTTGAACGTGATTCCTCCTCCAGCTTTGTCAATACAATTCCCGGCATCTTTCCCATATTCCCGGCCTCCACGGCTCTACGGCGGCACGGAACGTGTAGCCCCTCTGCATGTAACGAACAAACCAAAGCTAACATATTCACATGTGTATCCTGCTCCAATTGTACATGGTACTGTTTTGTAGTACCATTTTAGCTAACCGGGCAATCTGAACATGCCTGAAAGTTCAGTTTTCGTGTGGTATTGTATCAGAAACGGTTTCTGTGTTGGACTTGACTCATAGCTGCGCTGAAAAATAGAGGTCACTGGGGAGTGGGGAATGGCACCATTACATTCACAAGATCCGCTTAGTACAAGGTTCTACTAGTATGCATGTAGGTTTCGAGGATCAGGCATGGATGAGATTACAATCCGTGTAAACTATGCTTGAAAGTTGAAAGATACAAATCAAAGATGAGCATGGACTTTGGCTGAAACACTTGGCTCCTGTAGAACAACAAGGCGGCAACTACCAATTGCCTTTTTGCATCGCATATAGGTGAACACTGTGCTCATAAATTCCTTCAGCAGTAGTAGTACTGTAGTACGCTGTCGGCGGTCGGATATACTCGATCTCCTCAAGTCTCAAGTCTGATGCATCAACAGATCAGATGGAGTAGTTAAACGGAGGCGCCATTGTTGGCGGTGATCTTGCCGTTGACGATGTGGTGGTTGTCGTCGTCCATGTAGCGCTTCCAGAACCAATGCTGCTTCCACACCCTTTGGGTCATCTCGATGGGCACGTTCTTGGTCTCCGACAGGAAGAAGAGGACGAAGAGCGACATGAGTACATGACGAGTACCCAGGCGGAGAAGAAGAAGAAGATGGCGTACTTGAGGTGGCAGAGCATGGAGAGGAAGGCCTGCGCGATGACGAAGGTGAAGAGCAGGTTGACGTAGACGGTGACGCTCTGTCCCGCCGACCTCGTCTCCAGCGGGAAGGTCTCTCTGGGGATGAGCCAGCCCAGGGCCCCCCACGACCAGGCGAAGGAGGAGACGAAGGTGCAGACCATGACGACGACCATGATGGCCCATCCGTGTCCCAGGTTGTCGGAGTGGTCCGTGACCTTGATGCCCAGCACGACGGCGATGGCCACCTGCGACAGGAACATCTGCACGCCGGCCTCCAGGAGCAGCATCCGGCGGCCGACGCGGTCGACGGAGTAGACAGACACGAGCGTGGAGATCACGTTGACAGCGCCCGTGATGACCGCCGAGTAGAGCGACGCGTCGCTCTTGAACCCCAGCGTGTGGAACAGCACGGGCGCGTAGAACATGATGGCGTTGATCCCAGTGAACTGCTGGAAGATCTGGAGGAGCACGGCGATGACGAGCTGCGGCCGGTTGCGGCGTTGGAGCAGGTTGCGGAACGGGTGCTTCACCTCCTGCGCCACGCGGCTCGCCTCCACGATCTCGTTGAACTCCGGCTCCACGTTGTCGGTGCCCCGGATCTTCTTGAGCACGGCCTTGCCCTCATCCAGGCGCCCGCGCTCGATGAGGCTGTTGGGAGTGTCCATCACGAAGAGCGAGCCCAGGGTGAGCAGCACCGCCGGGATGCCCGCCAGCGACAGCGACAGCCTCCATCCCCACGGGTGGATCTTGGAGGTGCCGTAGTTGACGAGGTTGGCGAAGAGGATGCCGATGGTGACGTTGAGCTGGAACAGGATGTTGAGCCCGCCGCGGATCGTCGTCGGCGCGATCTCAGACAGGAACAGGGGGGAACCGACTGCGCGGAACGAATGGCACGGCAAAGTTATCGTCAATTGTGATACAGTAGAATGTCGCGAGTATCGTGAGTTCTGCAACTAGTTTTTGCCAGGCCCAGTACCACACCGATACGGCCATAGCAAGAAGAGACGCAGCCTCATCGATGCCCGTTGGGCCGAGTTGTCTTCAGAAAATGCCCATTGGGCTGATATTTTTCAAAACAAAAAAAAAATATTGGGCCCTAACGACTTGGTCGTTTGTTCTGTTCTTTGCTACTTAACAAACAGGGAATGAGAACCCAACTTGGGTTCAGCGGTTCAACCAAACATATCATTCATCAATGGAGATGCACACCAGTTTAGTCTAAAGTCTCAAAATACTCTAAAGTGTAAGAAGAAACTAGTCTAAAAGTCTCAAAATATTAATGGCACGCATGACAATCACCCACCCCCTGAAGATGTGTACAAACAACCGAAACTAGTGTCAGAGCGGTTGGTGCACCCGTGCATACATCCTGCAGATATTTCCGACCGTAGCAGTTGAAGTGTTGAAACCTAAACGCCCGTATTCAGATATACTAATCTGTTATCTGTAACAGCATGCCATGTCTAGGACAAATATCGATTTGTCCCCCTCCTACGCCTGCTGATCGTAGGCCTCCATCAAGCTCATTTGTTTTCGCTCATTTGTTTTCCCTAAAAGCTGCTGAATGTACAAACTTACCACATGAACACTGTCCCAGTCCCGCCTGCTCTAACATAATTGCGCTGTGCATGTCCTATACGTTGGCTTGGACCGGAACACGGCCGCATGAGCATGATTTGCAATAATCCAGCGGTAGGCGATAGGCATCTTGCTGCCGCCGCTGCCAATGTTTAATCCGCAAGCGAAAGTTCTTAAACAATTCCACGTGTGCCATTAAAAAAGATCGCAATGTCCTGTGTGCCCCTAAAAAAGTTCAGCGGTCTTCAGCGCCACTGCTCCAATTTTTTCGTGCCCTCCATGCCACTTCTGTTAGTTTTGGCTCTAACGTCGTCAAACTGCAGGTGTGAAAAAACGAAAATGCCTTTAAATTTAAATATGTCATTAATTTTTTTGAGCATCTTAACGACTTCAAATGAAAAAACTCAAAACTAGAAAGTTGTAGATCTCGTCGAGATCTATAATTTTCATATAAAAATTATTTTCATTTAATTCTGCAAAAAAAAATATGATTTGATATGATTAATATATCTTAGAAAAATCATATTATTTTTTTTGCGAAATTAAACAAAAATAATTTTTATATGAAATTTATAGATCTCGACGAGATCTACAACTTTCTAGTTTTGAGTTTTTTCATTTGAAGTCGTTAAGATGCTAAAAAAAAAATTAATGACATATTTACACTTAAGGGCATTTTCGTCTTTTCATAGCCTTAGAGCCTAAACTGACGGAAGTGGCATGGAGGACACGAAAAAATTAAAGTAGTGACGCTGAAGACCGCTGAACTTTTTCAGGAACACATAGAGCATTACGATCTTTTTTAATAGCACACAGAAAATTCCACAGAAGTTCTTCGGGAGCCCCGGAAGACCTCAGGAATCTGGTGGTTGTGGCTGCAGACGCAGCCAAACCACGTACTAGTGGTAGCCTGACAGGAACGAGAGCACAAGACTCCAAGCAAACTATGCTGGTTGAAGTCAAGGTGTCTAGCAATCAGCCAGTAAGGCTGTGCATGCACGCAGGTAATTTTCTGCTGAACTACTGGTACTAGTTACTGCATGCATCGCTATTCGTGGCCCGTGTGGTCTATTAACACGGCTACTTAGTACTAGAGTCAATTAACATGGTGGCTTGCTCAATGTTGCAGATTCCTCCGTCGTTTCTGTTGATGGGTAAGTTGGCAACTGGGACAGCTAAAGATCGAGCAGGTAGCACCGTAGCAGCAGTACCAAACGATTATCGTCCAGTTCGCTTAACTTATAAGCCATACTTTTTTAGCCAACGAATAATATTTTTTTCTCACAACAAATCGGTCAATAGTACTTTCGGCTATGGCTTATCAGCCAAACGAACAGGACAAATCATTGCGATGACGTGGTTAACTATTCTCACGCACGAGCGAACTTGAATGAATATATTATTACTATAGAAACTCAACTTGCACAAATGATGGGGAGTTGATAAGGTACACTACTGAAAACGAGGCCTTTGTCGAGTGCAAACTTCTTTGCCAAGTGTCAAAAATCGGGCACTCGGCAAAGGACTTTTTTGCCGAGTGCCGGGCTCTCGACAAAAGCGCGGCACTCGACATAGGCTACCCCGCGTAACGGTGTTCGACCACGTCCTTCTTTGCCGAGTGCCTGCTGTTAGGCACTCGGCAAAGATTTTTTTTTGAAAATACTTTGCCGAGTGCCCCTGACACGGCGCTCGGCAAAGATTCAATATTTTTTTTGAAATATCTTTGCCGAGTGCCTAACAGCTTCGGCACTCGGCAAAGGGAGGATTTAAAAAAATTAATTTTTTTTTGAAATACCTTTGCCGAGTGCCCCTATGAAAGCACTCGGCAAAGAGAAAATTTCTAAAAAAAATTCAAAAACCTCTTTGCCGAGCGTCTTATTCTTGGCACTCGGCAAAGTCTCCCTCTGTCGAGTGCCATGCCCCGGCGCTTGGCAAAGTTTTTCTATTTTTTTTGTTTTTGGCCTCCAAATTTTTTGTGCCGCCCTTTTAAAGTACCAGAAACTCCTCGTTAGAATTTGGGGATTTTTTGTGGCTTTTTTATATATTTAGTTACTTTATTTTGTTTACTTGAATTTTTTCAAAAAATATAAATTTCAACGGCACGTGGTACGAATAATGGAATTTAATGATTCAAAAAATGATAGTCATGTTACCGAGTGTTGTGTGAGGCTGTATCCAGGAATGGACCCAAAATTTCGGACATCTTGTTCACGAAACATGACCGCGAACTTGCGTGCGAAGTGTTTTTAAATTCTATAAAAAGCAAACGAAGTCCAAAAATCATGAAACTTATTGAGATGTCGTGATATTGTATGTGGAGGCTATGATAAAAATTTCAAAAGATTTCGTGCACGTTGTCATGTATGATGCTTACAAACCAAGACGGCCGGATCGGGGCACTCGGCAAAGTTGCCTCCCTTGCCGAGTGCCTCCCTGATCCGGCGCTCGGCAAAGGGGTGGGTGGGGGCACTTAAGCGAATTCGGCCGGGCAGTCCAACACAGAGCCCCGCGCCGCCGTTCCCGACCATCCCCGCGTCGCCTCCGCCAATGCCGGCATGCCCCTGCACCGCCCGCCGCAGCCCCTCCCCGCGCCGCGCACCGGCGCCTGCCCCCGCCCCCGTGCCCGCATGTGGCCGAGCGTGGCCAGCTCGCCCACGTCGGCCCGCCAACGCCGGCGGGTGGAGGAGGGGAGGAGGAGGAGGAGGGGGAGGAGGAGGAGGAGGAGGAGGAACCGGCCCTGCCCCCGGCCGCGCCCCGTGGACCGCCCGCCCCGACGCCGCTCGTGCCCGACCCCGTTCCCGACTCTGGTGACTCCGACCCCGACCCCAACGCCGCCCACCCCTACCCCCGGCTCCCGTCAGGTATGCCCTCTCTCTTGTTGTTGTCGTGGTAGTGATAGTTGTAGTAGTATTAGTTGTAGTAGTAGTGCTAGTGGTGGTAGTAGTATTAGAAGTAGTGGTAGTAGTAGTAGAAGTAGTGGTAGTAGTAGTAGAAGTAGTGGTAGTAGTAGTAGTAGAACTAGTGGTAGTAGCAGTATCAATAGTGGTAGTAGTAGTAGTAGAACTAGTGGTAGTAGTAGTAGCAATAGTGGAAGTAGTAGTAGAAGTAGTGGTACTACTTGGATATATTCTTCTGCATGGATTGATATCCAAACTACATGGCTTCTCTTGAGACATATGTGCTTGTCGGTCATCGTGCCGTTGTTTTTTGCAGGTTTTGGAAACCTCACCGTGTAGGGGAGGTTCTGCTGAATTTTATTAAATGATAGTATTTTGTTCCATTTTTGTAGAGAAGAGCCCATCGAAGCCGAGTCAGAGTCCCCGTCGTCGTGCCAGTCTGCCTGCACCGCGTCGCCTCGCCACTGCACCAACCCACCATGGCCCCGCTAGCCTGACTCCACCGCCACCCTAGGTATAACCCCTCTTTCCATATCATGGTCGTAGATCGCGTAACCCAGTTAGGTGTCTCTCGTTCGAAAGAGATATGGTTGGAGGTATATAGATCTTTGCATATCTATGACTGTATCTGTTTTGGATTGTCCACATTTTTTAGACAGCCCACGGATGCGTAGATGGGTTAGTTTCCATGGTCTGCTCCGGTTCGAGATAGAGTTTCGGCATCAACTCCCTGTTGTTCTCCGGATACGCACTCTTCTTTAGCTGGACGTGTATCTGGAGAACAGCGGGGAGGTGCTGCTGAAATTCTGTCTCGGATTGGAGTAGAGCATGGAAACTAACCTCATCTACGCATCCGCGGGTGGGATTAGGACCTATCCTCACCTATTAGACAGTAGGAACACCATGTAGATGCAATTGATGGTTATATTACTCGCTGATACATATGTTAGAGGATGGATGACTGTTAGTGGATGTAAACGGGCTGGAGAAGTTAGAGTGATTACACCACAGGATGGATGAACAAGACCGATGCTTTCTTGAACAGTGCATTTGGCAAGGTTGCTAAAGGACATTGCCTAGTTTTGTGTCCCTGCAGCAAATGTGGAAACATGAGAAGGGTAAACAAGGTGAAAATGGGTAAACATCTTGTGAAGAATGGATTTACGCCGGACTACACCCGGTGGGTCCACCATGGTGAAGCCCATCATATGAGAGAGGAGGTGGTGAGACCACGGGTGGAGGCTTTTGATGCTCATGCGGGGGTAGTAGACATGTTAGATGACTTTCACCAAGGACAGTTTGATGATGGACGTGAGAAGGAGGAGATGGAGGTAGCCGCACAGGCGTTCTACGACATGATGGACTCGGCATAGAAACCCCTTTCACGATCGGTCAACGGTGTCTCAACTGGATGCCATTGGACGCTTAATGGGGTTGAAGTCCGAGTTAAACTTGAGTCAAGAAGGCTTCAATAAGATGTTGGCCGTGATTAGCACCCTGCTTCCAGAGGGCCACATTCTGCCAAAGAGCATGTACGAGTCACAAAACTCCTTCTTGCACTTAAGATGCCGTATGAGTAGATACGTGCTTGTCCGAAGGGGGGTGTCCTATTTAGGAAAGAACACGAGCATGCAAAGTTCTATCCAAAGTGTAAATCCTCCAGGTACCTAGAGGTAGACGCTTATGATGGCTAGAAGAGACAACATTGCTCAATACGTCACATTCATTGGAGTTTTCTTGAAATAATGAATGGATACATTGCTTTTGTATGCAGACTTATTACAGAAGCGAGGAGGGATTTGAGGCCAGGGCGGAGCAGGTGACTATCAAAGCCTATAAAAAACTCGTCACTGACATGCATCACGAGGTGCGCATCTAGGCCATCGTAACCTACTATGGGTCGAAGCTTAGAGAGAGGAAAACCAAGAATGACGCAAGAGAGATGCAGCTGACCCGGGAGCAGTACCTTGAGGTAAATGAAGAACATCAATATTGATTCGTTTTGAGATTAAGTTGATTTAATTTGATATTCTTATATGTCCAATACTTGATGACGTGTAGATGATTCCCTGGTGGTGCCAAGCGTATCCCGAGTGCTAGGCGATGATGGTGGAGAGGTGGTTCACGGAGGAGTACCTCAAGATGCACAGGAATGCCCGGGACCGTCGTTTGCAGATGCATGGTCCAGCACACCATCAAGGCAGCCGTAGCCTCGCCGGATACAAACAAGCATGGGTACACGAATTCATTTATCTATTGTGATGCTCAGTTCTGCCTGATTTCTAATCATCGTGCCGTCTTTCTCGCAGTCGGCGTCACATAGTGGCCAGGCTTGCTCGGACTTCCAGGCATGGTGTATGGCCCACAAGGGCAAGGTGACGTCCGACGTCTCCTTCAACCTGGAGGACCTGCCTGAGGCATACACAAATCCGAGCTTCCACTCCCGCATCAGTGAGTACACTCAGGTGGTGAGGTCGCTCCATGGGCTAGACCACGATCCGAGCACCTAGGACTTCAATGGAGAGGCCGTCATGAGGGCGGGGCAAGGCAAGAAGCATGGGCGGTTCTGGCTTGGCGACGGCGTCATCGACACGGCCTCTACTCCCTCTCTCTCCTAGATCCAAGCACGGAGCATGAGCGAGAGCCCGGCCATTCACACACGGTCGACTGCTGCACAACACCGAGTCAACGCACTCGAGGTTATTCCTATTTTACTCGTCATACATTGATCTTTACACACCTTAATTATCTTTGCATTACTGAAACATTGGAGTGAAATATTGCAGGCCCGGCTGGAACAAGAAATGAGGCAATGTCAGGAGCTGGAGGCCAGGCAGTAGAGGATGGCGGCCCAGCTGGAGGCCGAGCGGGCCGAGCAGCAGGCCCAGGCGCAGAGGCTGACGGACATTACGGAGTTCCTACAAGGGCTTGGCAACGTGTGGGCTTCTCTCTGTCAGCTGGGTTGTTGGTTCCACCTCTGCCTTCGCGTCCTGCAGCTGCAGCTACTCCTGTGAGTATGAAAGTTTTTTACTTTCACTTGTGCTTTGCTTGTATGGCCTCTACCTTCCTAGATTAGCTACCCAAATAATCTTGTCTCACATGCAATTTTTTCTCCTTTGTGCAGTCTTCACCTCATGCACCTCCGAATGATGGAGCTGGGCCTTCACCACAGTCGCAGTGGCCGAGATGAGTGCACGTTGTATTTTTTTCATTTGTTGTTCACTTGGTGATGGACTTGTGATATACTTGTGATGCACTTGTGGACTTTGATGGACTTGTGATAGACTTGTGGATTTATTTGGATGGACTTAAGCACTTATTATTATATATGTGATATATATTATGATAGATGTGATATGTGCAGATGGATGTGTGGATGGATGAGATATATATGTGATGGATGAAAAATATATGTGATGAATGAGATATATATGTGATGGATGAGATACATATGTGATATATGTTTGTATGAATTTATTTGTCATGATGGAATGTAAAAAAAAATTAAAAATTGCCGTTTTGGGTCACTTTGCCGAGTGTTGCACTCGGCGCCGAGTGCCATGATCACAGCACTCGGTAAAGCTAGAAAAATGGGCGCTCGGAAGACCATTTTTCCAGCTTTGCCGAGTGCCATGACCATGGTACTCGGCAAAGAATTTTTTTAAAAAAAAATTCAAACTTTGCCGAGTGCCGGCCGAGGGCACTCGTCAAAGAATTTTTTTTTAAAAAAAATCAAACTTTGCCGAGCACCGGCCAGGTGGCACTCGGCAAAGAATTTTTAGAAAAAAAATAAAACATCTTTGCCAAGGGCCGGATAGAGGGCACTCGGCAAAGAATTTTTTTTTAAAAAAATAAAAAATCTTTGCCAAGTGTCTGCAGGGTTGGTACTCGGCAAAGCGACCGTCAATGGGGCCGACACCGTGATGGTCGCTTTTCTTTGACGAGTGCCCCCGGGGCTCTCGGCAAAGTCTTTGCCGAGTGTCCGATAAAAGACATTCGGCAAAGAGGGCTTTGCCGATCAAATTTTTGCCGTGTGTTCTTTGCCGAGTGACACACTCAGCAAAGGCTTTGTCGAGCGCAATTTAGCCTTTGCCGAGTGCCTCAGGCACTCGACAAAGAACCTGAATCCAGTAGTGGTACGTAGTCGATCGTTGACTTGGACTCGGTATATACACATGCCAGTCATATCGATCAGCATGGTGGCGCCTTTTGGTTTCCAGGCACATCAATCATTAACCATCTTGTTAATAACCATTTCCACTGCAACATGCAAACATTATTCGTTTTGTATTTTCCATTTGACGATATAAAAGAACTTATATTGTTTCTTCACCAAATGAGCTTTGAGTCTAACAATTCGGCCTATTGCTGGATATATCGAAGCATAATCATAATTAATTCAAATTAATCACCTACACTTCTTTCCTAACTATTTAAACTTCCAAAAATTGAATACAAACTGCAAAATATGTCATTTTGAAAAACTTTCCCCAAAAAACATGGTTTGTTTGGAACACGCTTTAAATTAAGATATCACTGGTACAAAAATGAAATTTCTGTATTATGGGTACATGCTGATATTTAGCGTGTATAGTTAAAAAAAGTTCATGAACTTGAATTTGATCTGCCAGAACTTAATGAACGCGCACCAGCCCAGGACGAGTGGGTAAAAGTCCCACAGTAACCTAACCCTAAAAATCTATCCTATTTTCACCCCTCCTCTTCCTTTCCAAGCTACTGCTGTTTGCTCTCCCAGCGGCACGCCAAGCTCTAAAACGCTATGTCCTCAATTTTTTACTATTTTGTACTGTTTTTTATATCAAATAGCTTAGACATATTTTACTTGGTTTTCTCTATGAATTAATTATTTTTTATATAAATTTTGGCTGAAAATTTCTTCTATATCAGTACGGGATACACAAGCTCCAAAAACACTCGGCAAAGCGTTTGCCGAGTGTTACACTCGGCAAACGACATTCGGCAAAGGTTTTAACGGCAAAGAGCTGTTTGCCGAGTGTCAAACGTCGGGCACTCGGCAAAGACTATGCCGAGTCCCAAAAAACACTCGGCAAATATTTTTTGGGAAAAAATAAAAAAACAAGTCGACGGCCACCACCACCACCACCACCACAGCCGCCACCACCACGCCGCCTGCCGGCACGCTCCTCCCTACCGGATCCGCCATCGGAGGGCACCTCCCCACCGAATCTGCCTCCTCCACGCTGCTGCTCCCCGCCGGATCCGCCCGCCGCCGCTGTGGATCTAATCACCGGCGAGGGAGAGAGTGAGGGAGATGAAGAGAGGAAAAGAGAGGGAGATGGGGAGAGCTGACCTACCTCGGACCCACGCCGGCCACCCCATCGTCGCTGGATCCAAGCCCCACCCGCCGCTGATCCAATGCCGTGGAGCTCCCCTTGGCCCTCCTCGCCGGATCCAATGCCAGCCGCCGTCGTGAGGACCACCCGCCACAGATCCATCGGCCTGGAGCTCGCCTTGGCCCTCCACGCCGGCGGGGGGGTGGGGGGGGGGGGAGGGACGCCCGCCGGGGAAGAAGAAGGGGGAGGGGGAGGGGTGGGCCGCCAGCGGGGGAAGAAGGGAGGGGAGGGCCGGGGCGCCGGCGGGGGAAGAAGGGAGGGGAGGGGCGCCCGTCGAGGAAGAAGAAGGGGGAGGGGCGGGCCGCCGGCGGGGGGAGAAGGGAGGGGAGGGCCAGGGCGCCGGCGGGGGAAGAAGGGAGGGGAGGGGAGGGGAAATTAATTAGAATTTTTGTCCTTTGCCAAGTGTCCTAGATCTAGGCACTCGGCAAAGTGTTTTTTTTAATTTTTTTCTTCTCCTTCTTTCCCAGGAAAAAGATTTTATTTCTTTGCCGAGTGTAAAAAATAAAACACTCGGCAAACCTCTCTTTGTCGAGTGTTTTTTTGACACTTGGCAAACCCCCTCTTTACCGAGTGTTTTTTTTGCCGAGTGTTTTTAGCGCAGCACTCGGCAAAGAACTTGTTCGCCGAGTGCCCGAGGGAATACACTCGGCAAACATAAAAACACTAAGCAAATTTGACGTTTCCGGTAGTGTATATCATCAATAGATTCGTGATATTTCCATTATTCCCATTTATCAGTGACAACCGATATTTAAAAAATATGGATAATGGAAAGAAAATTTTGGCTCTCAACTGTTGACGTCATTTGAACTCGAGGACATCTTTCTTAATTCAGTCATGTTTTATCTGACATCTGGCACTAGAACTCATAAATGTTTGTTTTGTGATCCAATAGTAACAAAATTTTCTCTCCTTGTGTACTTAAAATGTACCTAGGATCATAGATTATTGAATGTAAAAAACACATATATTTAAGCATTGGAGCCAGATTTTCATTTATTTATTTTTCTACAAAACTGGTAGTTAGTTACCATGTGCTTACCGAATGATTTTTGCACACAGAGAATGTTCCGAACTGGTGCATAGAGTCCCCATTGTATATCCCACCTTGTGCACCGGTGTAGACACTGTCAGTTGTGTGTGTGACTTGACCTCTAAGAGAAGTTTGTTGAGACCTTTATTTATACAAAGCTGTACTTGTTGTTCAGTAGGCACCAACGTCTTCCCAAATACAGAGTAAAATAACATGTTGCGCAACGCGAGTACTGTTGTCTTAACAATTGGATATAACATTATTCCGAACCTGCGCAACATGGGTCAATGTCGTCCATCAGCAAAGTTTGTAAGCATTCTGTTTTTCTACCACTGATGAGGTCTCAATTTTCTTCTTTTATGCAATCTTTAAGCTTGATATATGTGTCAAATCAATACATTCTCGCTCCTTGTAGCAAAGAATTGCACTTGGAAGCAGATAAGGAGCAGTTGAAGGCGTAACTCATATAATAGTTTCTAGCTCTCAACATCATTATTTGGTTTAGCCGTCTTGAGCGACGTACATTGAACTATAGATAGATGCATGGTAATGTTGCCTTATTTGATATCATCATAACCACAATATATTCTGTTTATGTCCAAGGAACCTGCAGGTATAGATGACTTATTGAAAGGCTATTTGGTTTGATGAATCACTTTGTCCTCGATGAGGTGGTGTATCATGAATTTATTACTTAAATTTAGTGGAATGACTTCATTCTTTGTACTGGTACTAATTATTACCTTGTGAGAACTGAGGTAATGATGGATCAGCCTATTTCATCCCACAAACCAATGCAAACAAAAAAGTGTAGTGTGACTAGATGATGAACTAACTCGTTCTCGAACCAAACACCCACCAAGCCTAAGTAGTTGGTTGGATTGAGTATGTACATCTAGGTTTGAATCCTCTTCAACTCAAAATTATATATGTGCCAATTTCTTGTTATCATACGCCATCTAGCTAGCTCCAAACTAGTTGGTTGATCGAGTCTTTACACAACTTATTTCGTTATACATGTCTCACTAACAGTCATAGTGTGTATTTTTGGTGTATATTATATTTTTACTTTTCACCTTTGTCAAGCTAGGGGACACCGTATGGTCACAAGTAAGCCACATATTGTGTTGAATGAACATTTAATAAATAAAAACCTTTTTCGCAACATATTTTATATTTCTTCATTTTGATATTCTAAAATTATTGAGTGGAAAAGTAGTTCCTTAATAACTGGGGTTTATTTGCAATTTTTTAGAATACTACACAACCATTTGTTTTATGCAATTGCAACACATAATTTTTTTACACCATAAGATTAAGATTCAACAGCCTCTACCCTTCTTCTACCTCCAGCCTTCTTCTACCTTCAGACAATCACAAGATCACAGATCACATGAAATAATTTTTTTCTATGGAAGGACAAATGACAGATCCGCCACTGCAACCGCCGCAAGTCGAGGTCACTGCAGGTTGCCGCCAACGGCGCCCAAGCTGCTCACCCTCATGGCGTTGGCCCATCTTATCTGAGCGTCGATAGCACCCGTCCTCACAGCCCTCATGTTCTCGGCAGCTCGGTGCTCGCTCATGCTCGCTGCTGCATCTGGCGTCCAGCGAGCTGTCATCATACGTGGTGTACCTCGGGGGTCAGCCATGGCGTTGGGGACACAAGGGGCCGAGGAGCTCGAGGTGCTGAAGCACGATGCTGCCAAGCCAACCGTATGCGGCCTGCTGATCGGCGTCTATGGCGGAGAGTACGGACGCGAGTTGCAGTTTCTTTTGGTCACCGGTGAGAAAGATAGAGCGAGAGAGATAAAAAAAATCCATGTGTTTTTTTTTGTGCTAAAGCACACGTGTGTTGTATAGCATTTTCTAAAAATAAAAGTAGCAGTCAAAATTATATTCTAGAGGCCAATTACACATCACCTTATTTTTGGTATTCCTCAAATCGTACGTTTTCGTTATTGGGCAACTAGGTGAAATAATGTACTGAATTTAAAAACAAATCATGTTATGGTCTACATTCAATTATAAGTTACTTTCTGTCTGTTCAATTTTGATAATCTTTTGTGATCGGAGTAAATAACTGATGGAATTAATGTTAATTAGCAGGAACAACAACGTACTTCCGCATGCAAAATTTGTTAAAAAACTGCAAAAGCTGTCGAAGAAATGCTGGTACGTATACAGTACAGGCCACCAATGCTATTGAAATCCTATTGGTGGCCTGTATTGTATACGTACCAGCAGTATTCATTTGCAAAACCTAATGCTTGTGGTGGCACCCATGGTCACAACCGCCGGACTCGGAGCTGGAGCTGGAGTCCGAGTCCGAATCTCCGCCGTACGCCGAGCCTCCGACGCCCCTGACCACCTCGGCGACGGACACGGCAACGGCCGCGGCCAGCAAGAGGTAGACGGAGATATGCACCTGGCTGCAGAAGTTGCTGCCGCTGACACTACCGGCGGCGGCGCTACCGGCGCAGACGCTGACGCGCCTGCCGTTGGCGGAGCAGTAGGACATGTCAGCCACCGCGGCGAACGCGGCTCCGGTCGCCGAGTAGAGCAGCGCGGGCACGGCGACGCCCAGCAGCGGCATGAGCACCTTGGCCGTCTTGTCCTTGCCCTTCTTCCACACGACGAGGAAGATGGCGATGGCCTCTAGGAACGCCGCGATGGAGGCGGCGCCCACCAGGTAGACGAAGGGCGGGAAGTCGCTGTAGGTGACAGTCCGCGGCCGCGCGCCATAAGCCGCGTACACGGTGCACTGGCTCGCCGTGGCCATCAGCACCGCCGCCGGCACCGCCAGGCCCATGCCCGCGATGCGGCCGGCGATGCTCACCGCCGTCGCCCACTTGGATTCCTTCTTCTCGTCGTGCATGGTTGACGTGCGCCGATCGATGGATGGATGAGCAAGCTAGCTTGTTAGAAGCTCGATTGTTGACTTTGAGCTTGTTGAGCCTTAGCTAGCTTGAGCTGGCGCGTAGATGTATATATACATATATGAGCATTTGGTGACAACTAACAAGTGGATGATGAAGAGAAGGTCAACGGGAATGATTGGAGGCGGCATGTTTGCACGCTCAACTAACGTTCGTTAGCACGACTAGCTCACCTCCGTTTTGTTTTCTTGCCTTCTTGGTAATGACTAATTAGTGGATTATCATCTAATCTCACTTGATTCTACTAGTTGTTACATACTTGCATATTACATCGACGGCGGCTCGCCACTAGTTTACTCGCTAAATCGCTTAGTTTGCTTGGCGAGCCAACAAATTTGCCTGGAGTATTAGGGTGTTAGCAATGATTATGTTCCATGGTTAATTCATAGTAGTAGTATATATATTGTTAACATCTCTGCTCAGAATTATGCATTCATGAGTCAAACTGACGGCCCAGCACTTGCTTTGCAACTCAAACTGACGGCCCAACATGGTTTGGGAACTGACAGGCCAACCGAATTAATTAACCCCCCTCATTTTGGTCCAGTCCACTTTGAATCCTTTTCCTTTCTTGCAGTACACTTAGCAGAGTTGCATGCTTTTTTTTTAACCAAAAAAAAAAGTTACATGACGACTTGTGGCCAAACAATCACAAAGAGTAAGCAAGCCATTGATTTACAATCATTGATTTACCAAGAAATTTAAACGCAACAAAGATGGCACATCCTAATGCTTGCAATGGCACCCATGCCCACATACGGACTCCGAATCCGAGTCCGAGTCAGAGCAGGAGTCTGATCCCGACCCACCGCCATGGCACCACCGGAACGTGGTCAGGAACTCAGCAATGGACACAGCCACGGCAGCGCCGAGCGCGAGCCACATGGACACGTGCACCCGCCCGCAGAAGCTGTCGCCGACGCTGCTGCGGCAGACGCTGAAGCGCCGCCCGCTGGGCTCCAAGTAGTAGGAGATGTCCCAGCCGACAGCGAACGCCGCGCCGGCGGACGTGTAGAGCAGCGCGGGGACGACGGCGCCGAGGAGCAGCATGATGAGCACCCTCCAGGATTTCTTGCTCTTGCACTTCTTCCTCCAGCTGAGGAACAGGGCTACCGCCTCTAGCAATGTGGCAATGGAGGTCGCCGCCACCAGGTACCTGCATCACAGCCGCAAATGTACAAATGCTGTGCAGGTACTTGCGGCAATGGATTTTTAGTTCTCTGGTCTGGAGTACACGTACACGAAGGCAGGGAAGTCGCTGTACGTGACGGTGCGCGGGTCGTGCGCCGTAGTCGGCGTAGACGGTGCACTGGCTCGCCGTGGCCATGGCCACCGCCGCCAAGCCTATGCCGGCGATGCGGAAGATGAGGCTGAAACGGTGCAGCCACTTGGCGCAGCCCCCTGACTTCTTCTCTTGGCACATGATCTCTCTCTCTCTCTCTCTATCGAGTTTGAAGTTTCCAAGGCAGGGTAAGCTAAGGTCTGTGAGTTGAGGCTTGCATTTAGCGCTTATACATGGATGTATTTATATACATATATGTGTGTGCACATCCATGCATGTGATGGCAACGTACTAACAATTGGCTGCCGACTACTGCCGAGAGTAGATGTTAAAGAAAGAGCATGACTCCAAGATGCACCGTACCAGCTTGTTATATAAGTACGAGTATATATTTCTTGGGAAACCATGCATGCATGATGCACTCATGAACAACAAGCCTTTAGCAACCTATTATTGAGGCTGACCAGTCAATGATAGTTTCTTTTCTCTCCCTCTTGGGCAGGCCTCTAATCTCACAGGCTGCAAGTAGTTACAAACGTTGTTCATTGGCGTTTCCGAAAAAAAAGGACGTGTTTTATGAGTGCCGGTTGTTTACTTGCTAGTTTTGTTTTTGTAGGTGATGAGCCAATAGTTTTGTTCAGTTAAGAGTGCAATCATTGACTAAGTTCCACGGATAAGTCGTAGCTAGCTCTGCTCTATATGGAATCTGCTTCTTTATGTTTTTTTGTTGGACTAATTCGTACACAGCAATATAATGTTACACACTAATTAATGATTCGGTGGCTAACTTATGCTTAAAAATGTTCGACGAACACTCCATCTAGGACAAAGGCGGCACTAGTGCCCAGACGTCCGATCCAAAGGATGTGTCCAGAGGCAGGTCAGGGTCATCCGATTCGACGAACGGAAGCTGTCGCGCCCGCGTCCCCCATCCACGGCCTATCCCTTCCGTGCCCCCATCCGCCACCGCGCTGCCATTTCAGACGCGCCTCTGTCGAGCCCCCTCCGCAAGCCCCTGCCACGTCCCCATCCCTCGCCACGCTGCTTTCTTCCACTACTACAGAAATGAGATCTAGTTCCGGTTGGGAACTAGCTCTACTCCTGGTTTCCCAACCGGGACTAGCAATCCGGGACTAAAGGTGTTGTTCTTTAGTCCCGGTTTGCCACAACCGGGACTAAAGATCCTCCCAGCTTTAAAAAAAAATGTCTCCCACCGTTGCGCCCCGTGAGATTCGAACCTAAGACCTCATGCACTGCCTCGCGCATAGCTTACCACCTCACCTACACAGCACATCTAACAATGGATATGATGCTTTCCTTTTGAACTAACCCATCGGGACACCTTTAGTCACGGGACTAAAGGGTCCTTTAGTCCGGGTTGGTGCCAACCCGGACTAAAGGGTCTACCTTTAGTCTGGATTGGTATTACCAACCGGGACTAAAGGTTGGAGGACTTTTAGTCCCAGTTGGTGGCTCCAACCGGGAGTAAAGGTCCACCTTTAGTCCCGGTTGGTGTCTCCAACCGGGACTAAAGGTCCCCTGCCACTGTGCCGAGTGCAGTAGCCGTTGGGCAGGGACCTTTAGTCCCGGTTGGAGACACCAACCGGGACTAAAGGCATCTCTAGTCCTGGAGGCAAAAAATGCCAAGGCTAATGCCAAATTGGGACATCGTTCTAAAGTCTGTTCTCTAGTAGTGTTCGCATCCCTGGAAGGCTGCTCCTCCGTCGAGGTTAGCACCAAGTCTCATCGCGTCCACGTCTGCCAGCCAACGGCACCATTACAACATGCGCAACACCCGATGTACTTTTGAAACATCTAGATGAAATATTTGGAACATACATCTGAAGACAGGTGAAACAGTTGAAACATGCATCTGAAACACTTGGAAAGACACCTGAAAAAAACGCTTGAAAAGCCATTGCAAAACATATGCTACATCCAGATAAAACACTTCCAACATATGTGTAAAACATATGCAACATCCTAAATAAACACACTTGCAGCATACATCTGAAAAAATCAGACTGAAACATTTGGAGCAGACGCATATGCAATATATGTGTATAGCCATTGCAACATATGCAACATCCCATTTTACTTTTCAACATCCATATGAAATGCTTGCAACATACATCTAAAAAAATTTAAAACACTTGAAACATACGCTTGCAACATGTTAGGCATGACACTGGCATGGACGACCACCGTGTCAGGCGTGTTGAGGAACTCAATAACCGCCTCGATGGGCTGATTGAGGCTGGGCGGTGGCGGAGCGAAGAGCACCATGGGCTTGGCTGTCGTGAGCTTCTTCCGCTGGGGGCACCGGGGCGCAAGGAGCCTCGAGGTGGGCATGAAGTACGGCACGGCCGCCTAGGCCCTCACCATCTCTAGCCGGTAGCCATAGGAGGAGGTGGTGTGGAGGACTGTCGACAGAATATTATCGACAGTCCTCCGAGGGGTATCCCACGAAGGTAGATTGATTGGCAAAGATGCATGTAATCAAGAACAAGAAGGCAACATAGACATAAGAGTTAGACAGGTTCGAGCCATAAGCGCGACGTAATACCCTACTCATGTGGTCTGTTGAATTGTATTGGCTATCGTATGATATTGCGTGTGTTTTGAGGGGGTCCCTGCCCACCTTATATAGTCTAGAGGTAGGGTTACAAGTCGGTTAGATCTAGGAGATAACCGAAAAGTAATAACAGATTACATGAATCATGGGATCGAACTTATCCTAACAGATCTCGTAGTATCTTCAGGATATCGCCCTTGATGTCTTGCGGTACACGCTGAGCAGTGCCGTGCACCGTAGGTTTTCGTCTTGTGGGCTGGACCACCCCTGGGAGCACAGCCCATGTAGTTTTCCATGGGTATCCGGGGTCGGACCCCCCATAGCTAGTCCCTGAGCGCCTTGTATCCGATGTGCAATGTCGTCTTGAGCTTGTCTGAGCAAGTGTGAGCAAAGCCAAGCAGTCAGACTCATGGTTCGACCACCATAATGAGTCACCGAGCAGTTGTGGATCATAGCCGACCAGCTTAACTGTCCGGCCAAGCACGAGCTTTCCCAAATAAGTCTTGCCAGAAGGATGTAAGGAGCTCAAGTTCAAAATCAAAATTTTTCCCGCGGTGGAGCAAGTATGCCCACTTAGAGTCCGACCACGAGAAAGGGAGATAATCTTCTTCAACTTCAAGAGGCACAGAGTCTTCCAGATTAAAGCAAACACACTCACCGCAAGGTGAAGTGTGCCCATTTAGTTCCCCGAGCCTAACAGTAGGTGACGTAGTCACGTGGTGCCAGGGTCCAAAGTAGAAGAAAAGCAGAAGACCAGCCGAGCAGGCAACCAGTCCCCAGGCAGAGCTCTAAAATGAAAAAACGCACATTCACCTCAAGGTGAAGTGTGCCCACTTAGTCCCCGAGCCTGACAGTAGGTGAATGGTCACGTGGTGCCAGGGTCAGAAACAACAGTAAACAGAAGAAAGTCCCCAGTGTGGTGAGGAACCAAGTCGTAGTGATGACGTAGTCCCCAAGCCACAAGTGGAAATCACGGAGAAATCAAATCATAGATCAAAAACTAGGGTAATGGTTGTACAGTAGGAGTTACTGAGCCTTAATGGTATTGCGGAAAAGTGGGCGAATATTTGGTGTGCAGTAACAAGTTGTGGTGAAAAGTGGGTGATATCGGCTGCAGTTGCGCGGAAGCCCAGGTAACGGCCCACGACGTAGCTGCGGAGAATTCGGAGAGGCGCAAATCGTAGAGCGGTTTCCCAAAAACCCTTCAATGCGAAAAGTGGGGGGGGTGCTTTATAACTGCGCTGCCACACTTCCGTGCTCGTACCTTTGCCACTTCGCCACTTCGTCTTCCTCCTTAGCCCTCGCGCTTCTCGATTCACATTCACACGAGCTTCCACCGTAAATCCCAAACCAGATCTGAGAGATGGCGCCGAAGAGGGGAGTTGGTAACCCGAAGAAGGCGGCCGCCGGATCAAGTCGTGACAAGGAATGGTTGCCATCACTCATGGGGGAGGCAGAGCTCAACGAGATGGCAAAGGCGGGCGTTCTCCCTAACCGTGTCACCATTGGATGGCGTCCGGCCAACAGTGAGCCCTACCCGATGCCACATACCGACGAAGTCGTAGTATTTGAAGATTATTTCTGGCGTGGACTAGGATTTCCAGTCCATCCTTTCTTTTGGGATTTGTTGGAGTTCTAGGGAGTGAGTCTGTGCAATCTACATCCCAACACCATCTTGCACATCTCCATTTTTATCCATTTCTACGAGGCGCATCTCGGAATTCTTCCCCACTTCAACCGCTTCCGACACCTGTTCTAGCTAAGAAGAAGGGCAGCTGCGGTTCTAGAGTGGTCGACAGTGTGTATCTGCAACTCCGTGATGGGATGGCCGGCGAGTACATCACTGTGCCACTGAACACCTCGCTGAAGGCGTGGAACGCTAGGTGGTTCTACATGAAGCAGAGTCATCCTACCATCCTGCTGCGAATGTCGACCACATTCCGGAGAACCAGAGGAGCTGGTCGGACAAACCGAGCAGTGCTGAATATGGATCAGGTGAGGGAGCTCCTCGGCTTGATAAAGGGTATAAAGATGAACAACGTACTGGTGGTAGTGAGCTTCATAGTGTGCCGCATCCAGCCCTGCAAGGAGATGGCCCACGTGGGTTTTTGACTGCAAGGGGGACACTGATGGTACCCGGGAGATGACGAAGAGGCTATCAAAGGAGGCTATGCTATGCCAAGCAGCCAAACTATTCGCTCCAAACGCGCCGTTCAGCGTGCCAGGGCAGATGAGAGCCTTCAACTGCATGAACCCACCTCCTTCAGGTAAAAATCTCAACTGTTGTTCCTGATGCTCTTTATCCTATACCGATGCGGAGCAGTGAACTGATTCACTTGTGGAAAGATCCATTTGTAGGAATGAGCGGCGTACTTCTCGGGCATGCCGAGGAGTGATTGGCCGAAGGTAGTGGACGCTCGGCTAGCCACTCAGCTAGAGGAAGGTGCCATCAGCGTCTCGTCGGAGTCCGAAGGCAAAGGTGCTGGTCAGAAGGAGAGTCGCCCCCCGGTGTCGGAGAAGGTCTGGGGGAAAAGGGCGGCGATAGATGAGCCGGCCCGAAAGAAGAGGAAAACAGCAGGTGTAGCTCCGCGCAAGCCAGGCGGCATCTCGGACGCAGAGTGCGGCAATGTCTGAGTGGTCGAACGACGATGGGGCTCCAGTAGCTCCTCCTCTGAGCACTGAGGTGCCACCATGCAACACGCGCGCGGAGGTGCAGTCGAAAGGAGGGGAGGGAGTCCTCGAGCAGTTGGCGGAGGGAGTCCTCGAGCAGCAGGCGGAGGAGAGGCTAACGGTGGGGGCTACAAGACCTCTAGCCCAGGGCACGCGGGTTGACCCCAGAGCCATGCCTGGGTGCTCGAGGAGGTAGCGCCAGTTCAGAACCGTCTACCGGGAAGCCGTCGTGTAAGTATACTTGCCTTGGAATCATTTGTTGTCCGATCTTTATAGTTGTGGTGATTAATGAGCTGATCCGATGTAGATCGGGGCGCGCGAAGGATCTGAATCCTCCCGGCCAGACTGGCGAGCAGCCAGGGGCAGCCCTCGGTGTGGAGACCATGCCGGTAGGCTCCGTCCTGGAGTCCTCGGGCGCTCGGCGATTTGGGGAGGAGTCAACCACCGTTGCCGGTGGAGTTGAAGGTGGAGAGCAGTTGGCAATGACGGCGGACGAATCGGCGGCGATGCTAGGGGCAACGACGAGAGCCGCCGGGTCTTTGGAGGTGGAGGCTGGAGCTACCAACACTGTGTCGGAGTCTGGATGGAGAGGCTAGTGGTGTCGGAGGAGTAGGCAGCACTCCCTGAGATGTCAGAGGGTGTGGTCGGATGCTCTATGCAGCCACCGAGCCCCTAGGTGGCACCACCAGTTGCGGAGGAAGAGGACGAGGTGGAGGAGATTGAGCGTGAGGAATCACGACCTCAAGCCGTTCGGATCCTCTGCAAGTGGTGGGATGAAGTGGTGGTCGTGGAAGAGGAGGACACCAGTAGGGAGGTGAGGAGGCTAGAGTCCACCCTTTCCATAGCCATAAAGAAGATCAAGGTTAGTATTGCGTCGGCAATGTCCATCTTTAGCATTGGAGAATAGGGTTCTTTATAATCTTGATGCTGTTGCACGGCATAGCATGAACTGCCGAACAATGGCAGCATCTGATCAAGAGGATGCGAAGTTGAAGGAGGCTATGAAGCTGATGGAGAAAAACGTCCAGATGGCCCAGCGCGAATGAGATCTTGCCGAATCAAACACGAGAGACCTGGAGTACCAGAAGGGGGCTTTATCTGAGCAGCTGGCAACTGTGTCTGAGCAGTTGAGGCGCAACTCCGAGTAGCTAAAGCATAGCTCCAAGCAGGTTAGAAGCGTCTCCGAGTAGAAAAAGGTACTACAGATCGGTGAACTTGTTCTACATTACCGAACAGCTTTAATGTTGCTGATGGTCGTCACTTTTGTAGAGCAAGATGCAGAGCTCGACCAGTTGTGTTAGGTCATCAGTCAGCTCTAGGAGTAGAAGGGGAAGGCGTCTAGGTGAGCGGAGAAACTAGCTGAGGAGCTGCAAGGTTAGTAGTTCATTTTCGGAGTTATTGCTGAAGTGATTTCTTCAGTTTGACGGATCCTCTTGGTGCCTGCAGAATACTGCTAAAGGACCAAGGCAGTAGTTCAACATGCTGGAGCTAGAGGCACAAACCCAGAGGAGAAAGCTCGACGCTGTGGTGGCCGAAGTCAGGCCGGTGCTTGACTGCATTGACATGGAGGCAGCTCCTTAGCCCTGACTATAGGCCTGGCTCGTCCGGACACCATCATCGACTAGTGCAAGGCTGGTGTGGGGAACTTCAAAAGCTTCAACCACGACGCCACTGTCTCCGTCACTGACGCATGACCCTTGGCTAGCCTGTATTCCATAACATCGAGCAAGGAGCCCGTGCACATGTAGGTGGAATAGATATGACCAAGGAACCATAGCCGACCACCCATAACATAGAGCGCAGACCCCGTAGCATGTGTAGGGAGAGATTAGAAACTAGGTTTTCTCCAAAGAACATAGAGCGGAATGTGTGCGGCTTGATGGTGAGCTCGAAAGGTAGGGTTGCAACCCCTAGAGTTTCCTGATCAACCTCCAATAGATCTGAATCGGAGGGTGGTCGGCGCTGAACCTGAGTGGTTAGAGCTGATTCTACGATGGAGAGGCAATCGGTGAGCTTCTGGCAAACTTGATCGATGGACGCGATAAGATCGTCATTGTTGATCTGCCTCCCTAGGTAGCAGGGGAGCAGGCGGCGAATTGTTGATGAAGACGACCTTGGAGGTGGTTCCAAGATCAGATCTACAGTCACAGGTGTTGGGGTGATCGTCGCAGAATTGATCTGCACCGGCTCGATGAGCTCTCCGTCTTCGTCAGCAATGATGACCCAGGAGATCAACCCAACCATGAAGATCTGGCCGAGCTATGGGTGGGACGAAGAGCCTACAAAACTTACCATCTTGTTCGACATGGAAACAACACACACACCCCTACCTGGCGCGCCAACTGTCGACAGAATATCGTCGGTAGTCCTCCGAGGGATATCCCACGAAGGTAGATTGATTGGTAGAGATGCATGTAATCAAGAACAACAAGGCAACAGAGACACAAGAATTAGACCCTAGCGTTACCACCATACCACGCAACCCTAGCGCTGTCGCCATGGCTGTCCACCCCGCCGCATCCCTGTGTCGCCCTCCTGTCGCTCCGCGCCTCGGTAAGCCACCTAGCTGACATGGCCAGTTTCCTTCTCTATCTTCCCGTGCCTTTGGTTCATCCCATCATAGCCCATAGGCCATTCTTCAAGAGCTCCGGCGAACTTGCTCAAATCCCAACCATGGCGCTGCCGCTGTCAGTGTCGCTATCCGGCAGCCGTTCCCTCCCGATCTAATATGTGCCATCCAAGTTAGATCCAACGGCCGAGATTGATCGGTACCCCTTTGGCTAGAACATTTGCTAAAGAGCCCCTATCCTTCCTCTTATTTGTACCCACAGTACCTGGTCTATTTTAAAAACCATATTTCGATTTGTTTTAATTCGAAAATAAGTTCTAGAAATTACAGTTTTGCCACTACCTTGTTTTGGTCATAACTTCTCCGTTTTAACTCCAATTTGATCCATTCAAGTTGCATTAGATTTGTAATTGAGTAATCTAGATGTTCAAGCTACTATTAAATATATTTTCAACTTTTGAAATTTGAGGTTTGATTTAATCTATTATTTTATTAAAGGAAATCTTGTTTAATTCATAACTTTTTCGTTATAACTCCGATTAGAGTGCTTTTCGCGCCTATGTGATCATAGTAACGTGTAGAACATCTTTAAAACCATTTTACCTGCTGGTGTACTATTCTAATTTAGTTCTATTGTTTGTTTCATGTATGATTGCATGGATGCTTGTGTGGTGCTTTATGATCATGTCCAGTCGGTGAGCTATACGTGGTGAATCGAGAAGTAATTCATTGAAGGTTTGACTTGAAGTAGGATATGGATTTAAGGCAAGTATAGCATGGGATCTTCCTTGTTGTCCTATACACCTTTAATCATTTAATTCATGCTGTATGTGTCTACCTTGACTACCACTAAGGATATCCTAGTCTTTTGTACTTGTACCTTGATACCTTTGGGTTATTGGATTAGGGTAGCTTTGCTATTGCTCAACTATAACCATGATCTTGTAACTTGACTAATGGAATATGCAATAAACACTAAAAGATGCTCTTTAGCAGCATGGAATCAAGGGGGCTAGAGCATTGGGCTATTTTATGGTGCTCTAGATTCCTCTCCCTAAGAACCTATCTGTAAGTGATCATCCGGTACTTATAGTACAGCTGTGAGGGCTACATGGCTCTAGCTTTAGCTCAGTATGAGGACCTTTTCTAGCTTGTTAGTGGTTACCTTTATTGGCATAAGAATGGCTTGACGAATCAGGGTATAGAGCGGCCTCTGTCCCCTTGTGTATAGGTTGCGTGTCATTGTGCCATCGAGAAGGGGGGCTCTACATCTGTTTGCCGAGTGAATCTAATGGCCCTAACTTGTTTGACGAACCTTTGAAATGCTTCATAGTGAACCCTGGTGACCATCCTTGGTAATGGGTTAAGATGGCTGATCACCTCAGGCGAAAGGATAAATCATGACTCACAGTGAAAATGTACAACCTCTACAGAGTGTAAAACAGGTATATCAGCCGTGCTCACGGTCATGAGCGGCCTTGGTCCCTTACGAAATAGATTATGAACACTGATGATACTGATGATAAAGATGCTCATTAATGGTTAATTGTTTATGCTATTCATTATTGATATTTACCTGATCATGTGTTTATATGGGCTTGTGATAAACTTGTTGCTACTCCTATACTAAAATTGTGACAATTAAAAGCTAATTGCAGTTAAACCAGTGTTAGCCTATTGAGCCTCATGAACCCCATGTTATATTTGTTAAGTACCACATGTACTTACGCTTGCTTTACTTTTTAAATCTTTGGTTAAAAATCCCGGATGGGTACCATATTGCTAGAGTTTAGAGGAATTAGGCTTGTGATCAACCAGTCAGTTGTTCCTATGCAAATTGGAGTCTTGACCCGAAGATCAGGAGTTGTCTTTTCCGCTGTTTGTTGTTTAAGGTTATATCCTTTATACTAAGTACATTATATATTGAGCATTGTCTTTTGATATTACCCTTATTTGTAACTATATGTGAGATTTGACTTCCTGGGCTCACATATGGTGTGTATCTAGTTTTGTTCTTAAAACCGGGTGCTACAGATGGGGCCCGTCTGTAACACCCTCAAATTTGCTTCTCTTGAAATAGAGCTAAAATGATTTAATTACGAATTTTGTGCACATAAAATATAGGAAAAAGAATATTTTTCATTTTATTAAAATTCATCATAAGGTTTAGCAACAATGTTTGAGCATACATGCCTTTGCATTTGGTTTAATGACATCAGTGGTTAAATCCAAAATTCAAAATGAATTCAAAACCTATTTGAAAAAAAGTATTAGGAAAAACAATTTGGAAAAAGAAAGGAGTAAACCCTCTCCTCATCTGGCCCTAGCCGGCCTGCTCCCTCATCCCACGGCCCATGTTTTTCCCTTCTTCGCGTTAGCCCTAGCTGGCCGGCCTAGTGTTTCCCTCCTTTTCCCTCTTGGTGCCAGCCTAGTCTTCCTTCGCTTCCTCTCACTCGCGCGGCCCACACCAGGATGGGCTAGCACCTGCACTGCTCTTTTCTATCTCTCTCAGTCGCCGATCGGTGGGCCCTAGCTCTTAGTCGTCTCTTATCTCCAACCACACTGGACTCTGCTACTGCCGACTCTGCCTCTGCCCCGTCTCCTCGCTTTGGCTTGCGCCTCAAGCTACCGAGCCCCCATAAATAGCGCCCCGAGCTGCTCCGCCCTTGCCTAGACCTATCCTGAACACTAATCGTCACCGCCGCCGCCTCGCTAAAGCTGTGCCATGTCGTCGAACCCTAGCCAACCACCACCAAGTGCATCCCATCGCTGTCGTGACTCGCCGTTGTCTCGAGACGCTCTTTGGTCTTCGCGTGGAGGTAAGAAAGTGGACGGTACCGCGTGATGCCCCTCTTGCTCTCTGCTAGCCTCACACCACCACCGAATCAACGCCGACCACCAAATCGATCCACCGCGCCCACTCTTGCCGCCTCAGTTTCAATCAAGACCCTAGATGGGTTCGTCGTTTCCCCCTCTGTCTCCCCATGGTATCCGTTGAAGCAATCGAGCCCGGAATTGCTGTTTTGGTGAACTTCGACGAGGTCTAAGCCTCTTTGGCCATGGCGCCGCCGCACCAGAGGACTGCCCCGGCAACCATCTCTACCCAACCGCTCGCAGCCATCGAATCCATCACGGACGGCTAGGATTAGAAGATACCTCTTCGGTCCATGAGCACAGCGTAGACCAAGCGCACCGTCTACGTCAGAACGCCACGTAGGCAGTCCACCATGAACCCACCACTCAGGAGCCTCCACCTATCACCATATGTGTGCCGCACCAGCGATCGTGCTGACTGTGCGGACATTTTCCTAAAAAACCCCTGTAGTTTCACGTAATATAACCCGTAGTCCATGGCGCACTTCCGGAATATGTTTTCGTATTCTGAAAGCATAGTTTGTTTCTAGTAGATTCAGAATATGTTTTCTCTTTCAGAAAGCGTAAAATACCTCTGTTAGATTCACAATACGTTTTCTTCTTTTGAAAACGTAGTTTCTTCGGTTAGATCCAAAATGCGCTTTCATCTATTTACAGTTTTGCCACTAGTCTTATTTAGGCCATAAAATCTTTGTTTTAACTCCGATTTGACCCGTTCAACTTGTGTTAGGTTAGAATTCCATAATCTACATGTTAATACTACTGTTAAACATATTTTCAACTTTTGAAATTTGAGGTTAGATTTAATCTATTATTTTATTAAAGGAAATCTTGTTTAATTCATAACTTTTTCATTGTAGCTCCGATTAGAGTGCTTTTCAGCGTCTGTGTGTTCATAGCGAGACATTGATTCGTTTTACAAACTTTTCATCTTGATTTTATGTTTGGTGTACTATTCTAATTTAGATCTATTGTTTGCTTCAGTGTATGATTGCATTGATGCTTGTGTGGTGCTTTATATCATGTCCAGTCGGTGAGCTTTGCGTTGGTGATATAAAAGGAAGTTGGTGATCTAGAAGAAGTCCTTTAGGAGGTTACAATTCAATAGAAGAAGGATTTGAGTTTAAGGCAAGTATAGCATGGGATCTTTCTTAGTTGTCCTATACACCTTTAATCATTTAATTCATGCTGCATGTGTCTACCTTGACTACCACTAAGGATATCCTAGTCTTTTGTACTTGTACCTTGATACCTTTGGGTTATTGGATTAGGGTAGCTTTGCTAGTGCTCAACTACAACCATGATCTTGTAACTTGACTAATGGAATATGCAATAAACAATAAAAGATGCTTTTAGCAGCATGGAATCAAGGGGGCTAGAGCATTGGGTTATTTTATGGTGCTCTAGATTCCTCTCCCTAAGGACTTATATGTAAGTGATCATCCGGAACTTACAGTACAAGCTATGAGGGCTACATGGCTCTAGCTTTAGCTCAGTATGAGGACCTTTTCTAGCTTGTTAGTGGTTACCTTTATTGGCGTAAGAATGGCTCGACGAATCGGGTATAGAGCGGCCTCTGTCCCCTTGTGTATAGGTTGCGCGTCATTGTGCCATTGGGAAGGGGGGCTCTACATCTGTTTGCCGAGTAAATCTAATGGCCCTAACTTGTTTGATGAACCTTTGAAATGCTTCATAGTGAACCCTGTCCGACCTTCCTTGATAATGGGTTAAGAGGCTGATCACCTCAGGACGAAAGGATAAATCACGACTCACAGTGAAAGTGTACAACCTCTGCAGAGTGTAAAACTGGTATATTAGCCGTGCTCACGGTCACGAGCGGCCTTGGTCCCTTACGGAATAGATGATGAACACTGAATGATACTGTTGATAAAGATACTCATTAATAGTTATTGTTTATGCTATTCATTATTGATGTTTACCTGATCATGTGTTTATATGGGCTTATGATAAACTTGTTGCTACTCCTATACTAAAATTGTGACAATTAAAAGCTAATTGCAGTTAAACCAGTGTCAGCCTTTTGAGCATCATGAACCCCATGTTATATTTGTTAAGTACCACATGTACTTACACTTGCTTTACTTTTTAAATCTTTGGTTAAAAATCCCGGATGGGTACCATATTGCTAGAGTTTAGAGGAATTAGGCTTGTGATCAACTAGTCAGTTATCCCTGTGCAATTGGAGTATTGACCCAAAGATCGGAGTTGTCTTTTCGCTGTTTGCTGTTTAAGGTTATATCCTTTATACTAAGTACATTATATATTGAGCATTGTCTTTCGATATTACCCTTATTTGTAACTATATGTGAGATTTGACTTCCTGGGCTCACATATGGTGTGTATCTGGTTTTGTTCTTAAAACCGGGTGCTACAGATGGGGCCCGTCTGTAACACCCTAAAATTTGCTTCTCTTGAAATAGAGCTAAAATGATTTAATTATGAATTTTTGTGCACATAAAATATAGGAAAAAGAATATTTTTCATTTTATTAAATTTCATCATAAGGTTTAGCAACAATGTTTGAGCATACATGCCTTTGCATTTGGTTTAATGACATCAGTGGTTAAATCCAAAATTCAAAATGAATTCAAAACCTATTTGAAAAAAAGTATTAGGAAAAACAATTTGGAAAAAGAAAGGAGTAAACCCTCTCCTCATCTGGCCCAGCCGGCCTGCTCCCTCATCCCACGGCCCATGTTTTTTCCCTTCTTCGCGTTGCCCAGCTGGCCAGCCTAAGTGTTTCCCTCCTTTTCCCATCTTGGCACCAGCCTAGTCTTCCTTCACTTCCTCTCACTCGCGTGGCCCACACCAGGATGGGCTAGCACTGGGCCGCTCTTTTCTATCTCTCTCAATCACCGACCGGTGGGCCCTAGCTGTCAGTCGTCCCTTACCTCCAACCACGTCGGACTCTACCATCCGCCGACTCCTCCTCCGCCCCGTCTCCTCGCTTTGGCTTGCGCAGTGTGTAAAACTAGTGTGGGCTCACAGTGAAAGTGTACACTGACTCACAGTGAAAGTGTACAACCTCTACAGAGTGTAAAACTGGTATATCAGTCGTGCTCACGGTCACGAGTGGACTTGGAACATTTACATGAATAGATGATTATTAATGGTTAATGATGATGAAAACTGATGATAAAGATGCTCACTAATGATTACTAGTTTATGCTATTCATTATTATGTTAACCGGATCATGTGTTTATATGGGCTTTGTGAATAAACTTGTTGTCACCCTATTGCTAAAATCATGACTCATTAAAAGCTAATCGTAGTTAACCAGTTTTAGCCTTTTGAGCCTCATAAACCCCATGTTATATTTGTTGAGTACGACATATAGTTACTGCTTGCTTTACTTTTTAAATCTTTGGAAAAATCCTGGATGGGTACCAGATTGCTAGTCTGGAGGAGTTAGGCTTGTGATCAACCAGTCAGCTGTCCCTGTGAATTGGAGTCTTCACCCGAAGATCGGAGTTGTCTTTTCACTGTTTGTTGTCTAAGGTTATATCATTTATACTAAGTACGTTATATATTTAGCATTGTCTTTTGATATTACCCTTATTTATAGCTATATGTGAGATTTGACTTTCTAGGCTCACATATGGTGCGTATCTGGTTTTGTTCTTAAAACCGGATGCCTACACCGTCCGTTGCGCAGGTGTGGGAGCCAAGTCTAGACGGGACGGACGCCTGTGGCTGAGAATTTCCGCATGTATATAGGCGGTTAGTAAAATGTGTTGTCTTTGAAAATTATAGGAGATGTGATGAGGAACACTTGTCTCTGTAATTCTAATTTATCTTTTTGGAGGAAAGTAAGAGAGCTTAAGAGGTTGACGTATTACAGGGACATGCCTCAGCGCAGCTTAAGAGGTCGTCATATCACAGGGACATGCCTCTTAGGTCAGACTCTTGGTGAGGGCTTTGGAAGTGTCATGGGCATTAAATAAGTTGACAGGGTATAATATACTTCTTTCCTCGTGAAATATAGTGCATTCTAGCTATTCTCAGACAAAATAAGGTAGAGCACAATAGAAGCATGTATCCTCTCACTTAACTTCCTAATATATTGAAATTTGATTCTATTCCACATGATTAAAGGATGAACTCTTGGTCTCCTTATATAAAATATGGTAAGTACATGAGTTATTTTTCTTATACAAAACAATCATGTATTTTTATTTAGGTAAATGCTATCTTCTTGTTCCCCAAATACAGTATATTTAAGGATAAATTTTAAATGCCAAAATACATAGGGAGTAGGTGAAGAGAGAGACATGACGAAAGTTTCATGCGATGAAATTAGGAGGTTCATCCCATAACACGTGGCGCTGCTCCCTGACTTCTTCTCTTCGCACATCATCTCTCTCTATCGAGTCTGAAGTTTCCACGGCAGGGTAAGCTAAGGACTGTGAGTTGAGGCTTGCATTGACGCCTTATACGTGGATGTATTTATATAGATATATGAGATATTTACCTGTATCGTCTTAAAAAGTGCGTCTTACATCGTATAGACAGACACAATTCACTAGGTACTTACATAGGTGCAGGCAATTTTTTTCTATATCACTTTCCTAACTTTTGGTGCAACTTCTGTGCAAACTGCTACAGACATGTTCGAGTGTTTGCCACGAAAAAACACGTGCTTTGTCCTGCGAGGCCACTACGATAGGGTGGAGGATTACCTGAAGGTCCAGAAAAAATTATATTTGCGATATCTTTTTTTTGCGAGAACCAGTTACGGTACAAATCCAGACGCTCACATACACGAGCACATATTGCGAGAACCAGTTACGGTACAAATCCAGACGCTCACATACACGAGCACATACTCACCCTATGAACGCACATACGCACACCCTAACCTATGAGCACCTTCGAAGAACTGAGCTGGACCGGCAAATCTTGTGATATCTATGCTGGCTCATCTATAATATGATCCAGCACACTCAATATTTCTCTATCTAGAAATGATAAAGATAATCGATCAGAGGAAAAGTCAAAGTTTATAAATTTTGACCAACAATTAGCCAGACTAGTCCATCAACCCGTGCTCTCGTATGGACAGAATCTTAAAAGACATAACCATTAGTTATTATTTAATATCTCTGGCTAATATTAAAACACTAGTAGAGAACAGACCTTTGATCCTCGGCCAAAATGGGCTCTAGTCCCGGAATTTTTTGCCCCCGGGACTAGAAATACCTTTAGTCCCGGTTGGTGGCTCCAACCGGGACTAAAGGTCCCTGCCCAACGGCTACTGCGCCAGACAGAGGTGGCAGGGACCTTTAGTCCCGGTTGGAACCACCAACCGGGACTAAAGGTATACTTTTACTCCTGGTTGGTGGCTCCAACCGGGAGTAAAGGTCTACTCCCGGGCCGTGGCTGCGCCCGGGGTTGGAAAGTTACCTTTAGTCCCGGTTGGATCCACCAACCGGGACTAAATGTTCTCCCTTTATATATCGGCCGTCTCCTTCTTCCTCCCCTAGCCCGAGCTCAGCACATTTTGAAGCTCACTGCACTAGTGTTCTTGCTTCCTCCCTCCCTCCATTGTTCATCCATCCATTCTTCGATTCCTCCGTCGATTTCTTCGATTCCTCCGTCGATTCTTCAGTTGTAAAGGTTACCAATCTCATACTCTCATTTTTCACCATTGTCTTATGCCATTTTATTCACTATATATATTTATGGTTCTTTATTGTGGTTTTTTTTCATTTGTAAGCAATTTGAGCTCAAAATCACTTCAAGCTTGCATATTTACATGAAAGAAGGTTAAAGTATATATAAATATAAACTTAGAAAATAGTTAGAAAATTATAGCAAATCCGTACTAGTTGAACTTGCGGACCGTGTTCAGCTCGGCGAGCATGTTCTCTGCCGAGCGGTAATGGACGTCAAGGAGGATCTTTGATTCTACGAGGGAGAGCGGCAACGGTCGTGGAAGACCGTGTTCCCTTCCTCGTAGAATCAGAGCTCTTCCGTGGCCAAGTACGGTGCCGTCCGGTGGAGAAATGCTCGCCGAGATGATCACGTAAGCAAGTTCAACTAGTACGGATGATTATTTATTCACATGTCCCGATATCATCGCAGTAGTCTGTCAATCACCGTACCCAAACGTAGTATATATATAAATATAAACTTAGAAAATAGTTAGAAAATTATAGAAAATCCGTACTAGTGGAACTTGCGGACCGTGTTCATCTCGGCGAGCATGTTCTCTGCCGAGCGGTAACGGACGTCAAGGAGGAGCTTTGATTCTATGAGGGAGAGCGACAACGGTCGTGGAAGACCGTGTTCCCTTCCTCGTAGAATCGGAGCTCTTCCTTGACCAAGTACGGTGCCGTCCGGTGGAGAAATGCTCGCCGAGATGATCACGTAAGCAAGGTCAACTAGTACGGATGGTTATTTATTCACATGTCCCGATATCATCGCAGTAGTCTGTCAATCACCGTACCTAAACGTAGTATATATAAATATAAACTTAGAAAATAGTTAGAAAATTATAGAAAATCCGTACTAGTTGAACTTGCGGACCGTGTTCATCTCGGCGAGCATGTTCTCTGCCGAGCGGTAACGGATATCAAGGAGGAGCTTTGATTCTACGAGGGAGAGCGACAACGGTCGTGGAAGACCGTGTTCCCTTTCTCGTAGAATCGGAGCTCTTCCTTGACCAAGTACGGTGCCGTCCGGTGGAGAAATGCTCGCCGAGATGATCACGTAAGCAAGGTCAACTAGTACGGATGGTTATTTATTAAAACATGTTTTTGAGCTATAATATATTAAAAAATGAGTATAGAGATCTAGATAATTTTATAGTTTCTTAATTTTATTTGTTTATAAAAGGAGAAATTTATAGTGTATTAAAAAATGAGTATAGAGAGTAGATGGCAACTACTTCCGGGTCCTCGGCCTCTCATGGGTTTCCAAAGCGACTTAGGCCGGGCCTCCCTCTCATTCCATGCGGCAAGTGTCGTGATGAGACGAAGATTATGATGGAGTACCGAGTGAAGAAGGAGGGTCCCAACAAGGATCGTATCTTCTACAAGTGTCCGGATCGCAATGTGAGTTATTTTATCGTATTTAATGATTATGGTTAGTTTATACCTATTTTCATGATGGTTGTGATTAAAGTTCTAATTTTTTGTTTTAATTTCAGTGGGATGGCAGTGGACGATGTTCAGGCTTCTACTGGGAGGAAGAGTATGTTGAACTCGTGCAAAAATATCTTGCACAACAGGCAGATACGGCGGCTAATGAGGCAGTGATCCAGCCGAAGAAGCCCAAAGATGTTGCACAATCGGGGAATCTGTCTGTTTTAGTTGAGATTGGTCGCGAAATCCTTGTGCTCCTGAAATGTATTTTAGCTTTAGTTCTTTTAGTGGTAGTTGGGATTGTCTACATTGTAGCGATGCTTTCATAAATTTGTATCTTTTGTGGTGGCACGCATGTTGTATAAATAATTAATTATGATCTAGGTTTTAATATGGTATTTATGTCATGTAATGCAGATGAGCCGTCATTGGATGTATAATGCTGATCGCCGCTCCCAAGAGTTCATTGACGGCGTGCATTCTTTGTTACGTGCGGCCGAGGCAAATAAACGCGACGGTTTCATGTGCTGCCCATGTGCCATATGTAAGAATACGGTGGAATATCCTTGCTCAAGGACTCTTCATTCACACTTGTTCAAGTCGGGTTTCATGCCAAACTATATTTGTTGGACAAAGCACGGAGAAACCGGTGTTGTAATGGAAGAAGGTGAAGAAGAACAATGGGACTGACAATGATATTATTCCCGATGGTGCGTGCTTCAATGATACTGCAATGGGAGAAGCTGAAGAAGAGGTAGCCGCAGAAGATGAGCCAGCTGATGATCTTTCTCAGGTCATTCGTGACGCACAAAGAGAATGTGAAAGTGAAAAGGAGAAGATCAAGTTCGAGCGGATGCTAGAAGATCACAAGAAATTGTTGTACCCAACTTGTGATGCAGGGCAGAAAAAGTTGGGAACCACACTAGAATTGCTGCAATGGAAGGCAAAGAATGGTGTATCTGACAAGGGATTTGGAGAGTTACTAAAAATCCAAAAGAAGATGCTTCCGAAGTACAATGAATTGCCCTGCCACTACCTACGAAGCAAAACAAGTTGTCTGTCCTATGGGGCTAGAAATAGAGAAGATACATGCATGTCCTAATGACTGCATCCTGTACCGTGGCAAAGAGTACGAGAAATTGGATGCATGCCCGGTATGCCATGCGTCGCTGGTATAAGATCAGGCGAGATGACCCTAGGTGATGTTGAGGGCGAACTGTCCGCGGAAGAAAATCCCTGCCAAGGTTATGTGGTATGCTCCTATAATACCACGCTTGAAACTGTCTGTTCAGAAACAAAGAACATGCAAAATTGTTGCGATGGCACAAAGAAGACCGTAAGGTAGACAATATGTTGAGACACCCTACTGATGGGTCCCAAGTGGAGAGCAATCGACAGAGAATTCCCGGAGTTTGCAAATGACGCAAGAAACTTAAGGTTTGCTTTAAGTACAGATGGTATCAATCCTTTTGGAGAGCAGAACAGTAGTCATAGCACTTGGCCTGTTACTCTAAGTATCTACAACATTCCTCCTTGGTTATGCATGAAGCGGAAGTTCATTATGATGCCTGTGCTCATCCAAGGCCCGAAGCAACCTGGCAATGACATCGATGTGTACCTGAGACCACTTATTGACGAACTTCTCATTTTGTGGAATAAAGAAGGTGTACGTGTGTGGGATGAGTACAAACAGGAACACTTTGATCTGCGAGCATTGTTGTTCGTAACAATCAATGATTGGCCTGCTCTAAGTAATCTTTCAGGACAGTCAAACAAGGGATATAATGCATGCACACACTGCTTCGGTGATATTAGAGGTGTATTCTTGAAAAAATGTCGAAAGGTCGTGTACCTTGGCCATCGTCGATTTCTTCCTGCAAATCACCCCGTAAGAAAGAAAGGCAAGCATTTTAAAGGGAAGGCAGACCACCTGACCAAGCCTCGCAACCGAACCGGTGAGGATGTACTCGATATGGTCAATGATGTGAAAGTCGTCTTTGGAAAAGGACATGGAAGCCAACCTGTTCCGAAAGACGCTAACGGTCACGCACCCATGTGGAAGAAGAAGTCCATATTTTGGGACCTACCCTATTGGCAAGTCCTAGAGGTCCGCAGCTCGATCGACGTGATGCACCTGACGAAGAATCTTTGTGTGAACCTGCTAGGCTTTATGGGTGTGTATGGAAAGTCCTAAGGACACATTTGAAGCACGACAGTACCTGCGTTGTTTGAGAGAAAGAGACAACCTGCATCCAGAGAAGACAGATGATGGATGCCATTACTTACGTCCTACTAGCTACACTCTAAGCAAAGAGGAGAAGGAAATCATGTTTGAATGCTTAAACAACATCAAGGTACCATCTGGATTCTCCTCGAATATAAAGGGTATTATAAATGTGCCAGAGAAGAAATTCTGTAACTTAAAGTCCCATGACTGTCACGTTCTCATGACGCAATTACTTCCAGTTGCATTAAGAGGAATTCTACCTCCAAATGTACGTCTAGCCACCGTGAAGCTATGTGCATTCCTCAATGCAATTTCTCAGAAGGCAATTGATCCAACTGATCTAGCTAAACTACAGAATGATGTGGTTCAATGTCTCATCAGCTTTGAGTTGGTGTTCCCTCCTTCCTTCTTTGATATTATGACACACCTCCTAGTTCACCTAGTCAAGGAGATTTTCACTCTCGGTCCTGTGTTCCTACACAACATGTTCCCCTTAGAGAGATTCATGGGAGTTCTAAAGAAATATGTTCACAACCGTGCTCGCCCAGAAGGAAGCATCGCCAAGGGCTATGGAACAGAAGAGGTCATTGAGTTCTGTGTTGACTTTATTCCCGACCTTGACTCGAATTGGTGTTCCTGAATCGAGACATGAGGGGAGACTAAGCGGAAAGGGGACACTAGGGAGGAAAACATATATTGGTACGAATGATGATTATTTCAATAAAGCGCACTACATAGTTCTATAGAACTCCTCTTTGGTAGATCCGTATATTGAGACACACAAGGATCTCTTACGATCCGAGTTTCCAGGGAAGACTGAAGCTTGGATTACACGTAAGCACATGGAAACTTTCGGCGGTTGGTTGCAAAAAAAATGTCAAGGTGATGAGAGCATCCATGAGCAACTGTATTTATTGGCTATGCAACCATCATGGCATATCATCACATACAAAGGGTACGAGATAAATGGGAACATATTCTACACAGTAGCCCAAGATAAAAGGAGTACCAACCAAAATAGTGGTGTCCTGCATAGATGCCACAGACCCGAATGGGAATAAGCAGACATATTATGGACAGCATAGATGAAATATGGGAACTAGAATATGCACCTACTTTGAAGATCCCATTGTTCAAGTGCCAATGGGTCAAGGTGACCGGAGGCGGGGTAACAGTAGACAACGAGTATGGAATGACAACAGTAGACCTTAGTAATATTGGGTACAAAGACGAACCATTCGTCCTTGCCAAGGATGTGAATCAGGTGTTCTATGTCAATGATATGTCTACCAAACCAAAAAGAGGGAAAAACTGATAATGACTCAACCAAGAGCCAAAGCGCCACATAGTTCTTTCAGGGAAAAGAGTCATCGTGGGAATTGAGGACAAGTCGGACATGTCAGAAGATTATGAAAAGGATGACCGAATTCCGCCCTTCAAAGTGAACAAAGACCCTAGCATCTTGGTAAATGATGAGGACACTCCATGGTTACGACGCGATCATAACCAAGGGACATATGTAAAGAAGAAGTTCACTGCTGTGCCCACTTGATGATATAGTGATTTAATGTAGTGTGTGTTTGAGATATTATGTAATAATTGTGAATTCAGATGTTTATTATGTCATGTTTCAAATTAAATCAATGTTTGATTTGGTGGGATTTCTCTCTCAAAAAGGTAAATTAGGATATTGAGTGATGAAAAATTAAAATATTAACGTTAAAATGATGTGAAAACAAATTTCCTGTCCAAAACCAATAGTTTTAATAATTTTAATTAAACACTACATTTTTGCATTAACGAAATAATAAATATTAGTTACATTATGTTTTATAATTGTAACAAAAAATAAAAAAGTTAGGTTATAGATTTTTCCTATGTGCAATAAAGAAAAAGAAAATCCATATTTTTAACAAAATAATTTTATGCCTTTTATTTAATTTACTATGTATTTAACAAAAACTATTGCATTTCTATTGTATTTAACAAGACTATTGCTTAAAACAGGCGGGAAACGAAACTGCAGGCCACCTTTACTCCCGGGTGGGAAGCCCACCCGGGAGTAAAGGTGGGCTGCAGTTTCGTGGCCCGCCAAAAAAACCCTTTACTCCCGGTGCGTGTTACCAACCGGGAGTAAAGGTACCTTTACTCCCGGTTGGTAACTCGCACCGGGAGTAAAGACCCTTTACTCCCGGTTGGTGGCTGGCATCGGGAGTAATTCTCTCTGGTATATAACCGCCAGCGCCTGGCGCAGATCGATCCGCTCGGCTTCTTCCTCGTCGAACACTGCCGCCCTCTTCTTCCTCGCGCCGCCGTCCGTTCGCCTTCCGTGACACCGCCGCCCTCTTCTTCCCCGTGCGGCCTCCACCGCGCACGCCCATGCCCCTCCTCCGTGCGCGCCCGTGGCCCTCCACCGTGCCCTCCTCCGCGCGCGTCCGAGGCCCTCCACTGCCGAGCTCGAGGTGATCAGTTTGTCTCTTTGTACATTCTCAGACGGTGGCCGGAAACTAGAACATTGTTTCATGAATCTAGAACACTGCCTTTGCTCAATAGAAGAATTTTTTCTATCTTCATAGATCAATGTTTGTTAATGAAATTTTATCCAAATATATTCATGTAGGGTCTTTTTTTTGAAGGATTTGTTGTAGGATATATAATGGTCAAATAGGAACTCAATTTGGATACCCAGTTTGTAAACTAAGCGTTTTTTAGTTTATAAAAAATATCACATGTGATTATGTAAGCAGTTTTGGTTGGACTTGCATGCATGGCTACAGACAATGAAGGAAAACTTCAACGTTTCTTCATTTGTGAACTTTGAATATACAGATATAATATATTAATGTTGCTAAAGTAATATGAGCATTACATATTTTTTCCGGGAAGACTATCTTCAAACTTTATATCATAGCATCAGAGACGAAGTACTGTGCCTGTAGAAGAAGAAAATAAATTTGTATCATTTCGGAAATAGTAATGGTTATATTAGCAATAAGACACATATACTTACATTTCATAATGACTTATACTTACATTATCAGCATAGAATTTTCTCATATGATGAATGACTACATGGTTCACATGGTACATAGGATCACAACATCACGCACCGACACCGCCCCGGCCCGCCTCACGTCGTCGTCGTCGTCAGCACGCCGGCCCGCCTCACGTCATCGTCGTCAGCACACCGGCCACCACGCCGACACGTATATATACGTCATTTGTATTCATATGCATGTATATATACGTCGCGGAGCACCGCTGCCCTTGTTCGCCCATGCGTTTCTATGTATACGGCGGAGCACTGCCGCCCTCGTTCACCCATGTGTACAGACATATATACGACGGAGTGGAGCACCGCCACTCTTGTCACACCGCCCTCTCTCGTGGCCTAGTTGATCAACATTCGTATTATCGTTATCGTTAATGCTAAACAATCACACCAGGGCGAACCGCGCTGTTGATGTCACCGACGTGGTTCGCCCTAGTCACCGACGCAATTCGCCCTCGGCCGTTTATGTATAGCCCTAATTTTCCCTAGTACCGACGCAGTTCGCCCTAGTGTGGCGAATTGCGTCCGTGACCGAGGGGCAAGATTTAATCATGCATATTGTTCGTAGATTTTACGCATGTAAGCAAAGATTTGACGTACTATATATTGGTTTTGTTTTTTGAAGCTAGATGGCCGACCCGAGAAACATGGATGAGGAGGAGTTGATGATGAATTTGATCAACACTGGCACTCAAGTTGCCAGCGATGATGGTGCTAAAAATAACGTGCAAGAGGATGCAGATGACGGGAGTCAGTACTTAGCTCTTGAACAAAATGAGCAACAACATATTGGCCAAGTATATATTTTTTATTATTAGCTATATATATTATCATATGTCTTATGTGTGCTCATGACATTAAAAATAATGTTTATGTTTTGTAGCCCTCTGGATCGACATCAACAACTACAACGAAGAGTAAAAATGTTCGAGGTCCCAAAAAGCCATTGGAGGGCCGCTTCATCATCTCAGAGTTCAATGTGGATACAGGAGAACCGGGGGGGGGGGGGGCGAATAAAATGAAATTTGTGCACCACTGTGGTTACCTTGTACGGGACCGGCTCCCGATTAGTACCCGTGAATGGAAGAAGACCAATGCTCCTCATATCAGTTTTGTCTCCGATCCGTGACAAGACGTTAATTTGGAAAGATGTCTTGGTACATTTCACGCTCCAAACAGATGGTTATGATGATATAATAGATGGTGATGAATTGAAGGAGCGAGTTAGGGATTGGGCAATGAAGAAGATGGCCACCCAGTTTCAGACTTGGAAGAAACACCTATACACGACGTATGTCAAGAAGAACATAGCACCAGATTTTACTGTCCCAGGCCCAATCTCAAAGCAGAGGCCCTATTGGGATGAGTTTGTACAGTACAAGACTTCGGAAGAGGGTGTGAGTCGGGTGATAAAGAACCAACTGTAATGCCCAACAGAAGACATACCACCATAACTTGGGATCAGGTGGCTACCCGACTACCATTAAGAAGTGGAACAAAATGGAAGCAGACCTTCTTGCCAAGGGTATCAGACCTAGAATCACTCGAGTGGGGAGAACGTGCAAAGAATTGGTTTTTTCGGTCATGGGGGAACACTAGACCAGGAGACAGGGAAGTGCGTTTATGGCGCAAGACTGCAAGAAGCAGCAGAAAGATTGTTTTATGCTTAGAGAGCTACTGCTAGTGGTGCGTTCAGGCCCAACAGAGAGAAGGATGAGCTGACATACGCCATCGGGACTATTGAACATGGTGGCCGAACTAGAGGCAAAGGAAGTGTCTCGTGGGAGCATGGATTCCCTCAGGACAGACCTTCCTACAGAAGCCGCCAGAGAAAGAAGGAAGAAGAGGCACAGCGGCTCCAGAGGTTGGAGGAAGCGGTGCGTGAAGCACAGGAGCGGGAAAAAAACCTTGAAGCGAGAATGCAAGAGGAAATCAGAAGGCAAGTGCAAATAGCAGTGAGTGCAAGCAAGCAGGCATCAGAGCCAGGAATCAACATTAGCCAATCTATTCAGTTGAAAAGCAGCTGCGCTTCCACGGAGATACCAAATCAAGGGGACACATGACTGCGCTTCCCTGTGGATGACGTCACTGAACCTTGTACAACGTGTGAGCTACACATTCCGAAGGAGAATTCCACAATCAAGGTGGCTATCGGTCTTGTTAATCCTATCGACCGAACCAAGACACCAAGGATTCATGGGAATATAATCCAAGAAGGATATGCTACCATCTCGGTAGATAAAGCTGAAAAAGGTTTTAGTGATTTGCCTCTTGACATTCCTGGAGGTGATGGCGAGAAGACTCTAGGAGAAGCGGAGAAGACATTCATTCTATGGCGCAAGCGCTACATCATCATTCCAGGGATGTTGGCTCCACCTCCTCCTGAACTACCTCACTATAGGTACGTGCAGATGAAAACACTACATCATTAATTTGTATTGGCTTAAATAATTAACAATCTGCTCATAATAATATGTCATTCCTTTTTTTGTAGCAGATCCTCCCCCAACCTAAATCCAATTGTTCAATCGCCAGATCATCATAGTGCTCTGTACGATGACATTGTGTTGGAAGGCGAGGCTACATCCACACCATCTCCAAGGAGGTCTCCAACGCCGCAGCCGCCACCTCCAAGGAGGTCTCCAACGCCGCTGCCAACACCTCCAAGGAGGTCTCCAACGCCTCCCCCGCCCCCGCCTACCAAGAAGCCTAGCAAGAGGCCAGCCCCTCAAACGAAGAACCAGTCCCCGCCTGCAAAGAAAGCCACCGTGAAACCAAGGGCTATTCCCAAAATAATATCTGAAGAGAAGGAAGAAGGAACTGATGCATATAAAAAGATATGTCTAGATTCTATGACAAACTTAAAAAGAATCAAGAAGCAAGGAGAAACCCGGAGAAACCATACTTCTTCATAGCTCCAGATATTCTAAGAAAAAAGGTGACTTCTTACCAGCAACAACAGCGGGAATCTCATAAGCCGTCCAAATCAACGTTATCGGACTATGACCACACTCTCACCAAGTCAATTGAGGCGGCACAGAAAAAGAAGCGGGCAGGGAAAGGAGTTGCCCAACTCGGACAACAAGCGCACCAATCAGTCCCCCCGCTAGTTGTTGGTAATGAATATGGTTCGAATTTAGGATTAATGCATCAGGCAAACATACCTCCGGATGTCGATTTGGATCACCTTGGTGAATTTATTGATGAGACTGGTCTCGACCTTTACCAGATGTTTGGTGATGGAAACATTGAGAGTGCGGCGGAGGTTGATATTTGAAAGAAAAAATTTGTACTAGGCCAGAGTCTATACAACCCTCAAGCCTTATCTGATCTGGGGACGCAAATGTACCTGCTAAACAAGTGGTACATGCAGGCGTCTACGAGTGGAGACTTCTGCGTTGGTGTCAGAATTAGAGACGAACATTGGTTCCGTGGCGATGATGTTATGTATGTTGACTTTGCAGAATTTCATCAACTATGCCACCTGACCTCTCTGGACAAAGTTATCATTAGGTGCTATTGCCTGTAAGTAATAATTCTTTCGATCTATTATTAAACTCATCATATGTGTGTATATGCATATAAATTATCCTAACAAGTACTATATATATATGTAGATTTACAATGACAGAGCTCAGAAAGGAAGGCTGCAATGAAATTGGTTTTGTTGATCCCCATATAGTATTCAAAGACCCAATTACTCCAAAGACAAATTGTAAGTCTGAGTCAGAGAGTAACCTCATGAACTTCTTAGTGAACCAACGCCACAAGAAGGATATACTCTTTCCCTATAACTTCAAGTGAGTGTTAATCATGTCGATCATCCTTAATTGCTCATATGTTGATTCTAGTTAATTAATGAGTGTTATGCGTTATATCCTATAAACACATGCAGCAATCACTGGATATTGATGGACATCGATCTGGTGAAAAGTCACTTGATAATCTATGACTCGATGAGAAAACCACAACAAGACTACCAAGATATGATAGATATTATCAAGAGGTAATTTCGGGATCTCTAGCAACTATATATACACACAAACATGATGATTAACTATATCTGATGACGTGGCAAATTTTTTATTGGGCAGTGTTTGGAAAACCTTTATTGAGAAGCAACACATGGAAAAATGCAAAGCGCCACTGAATGTAATCCCTTTGAAAGTAAGTCCCCTGAATCGCATCATCTTTATTAATTAAACATATAGCTTTCACCGGATCACCAGATTGGATGATAAATCTTTTCTCGTAAAGTGGTGTCTGAGGCAGGAACAGGGGAACAACTACTGTGGTTACTATGTTTGCAAGTTTATCAAGGTGGTCTCCCAAAGAACTCCTACAGAGAGACTCAAAGTACGTTAAAAATACACTATATATTCATTTAATTATTATTATTGATTGTGTCACTATGTCTTTATATATATATATGTACATATATTAATTTATTTTCTTTAATTCAAACCTGTAGACTCGATTGTTGGAGGAAAAGGTCATACGGCAAGACCAAATCAAAGCAATTCAAGAGTCTATAGCCGGATTTTTTAATGAGCAGGTCATCGATTCCAAGGGCGAGTTCTACTTCGACCCAACACTGCCATGGAAGCCAAGCTAGAGGATGAGAGGAAACTTGTTATATCACAACAACTGTAATGCAATCTTTTTGTAATATATGCACATGAAATAATATAATGTAAAATACACATATGCATGCATGCATGTAAATATATATATGATGCATGCATGCATATATATATATATTTTTCTATGCTTGAATTGTGTGATTTAATATGTTCATTGTGCTTGAACCGAAACATACTATACGTGCATATAAATGTATAATTAGCAGCGTACAATACGACTTCGAAAACCTATTTTGAAAAGAAAAGAAAAAAGGAATAAAACCTTTAGTCCCGGTTCGTATTACCAACCGGGACTAAAGGTGCCGGCCATCGTGGCACGTCAGGAGGCACCTTTAGTCCCGGTTGATAATACGAACCGGGACTAAAGGTCCTCCTTTAGTCCCGGTTCCTGACCCGGAACTAAAGGACCCCCTTTAGTCCCGGATGCTTACTCCCGGGTGGGGAACCGGGACTAGAGGGGGTTCCCCACCAGGAGTAAAGCTCTGTTCTCTACCAGTGAAATGACTAATACTAAATTGTATGTTTTTCACTATGTTCAATTTCTAACATAATAAAATACACTGTAGATACTATATTGTCTCTATACAATTGTGATAAATGTATCAATTACTAATCTATACATTTTTTCATCTGTATATGTAGTTTTTTCCTTTGCATAGTAGCTCTGTATACATATTGGATTTGATGATAACAAGTCATCTATGGGTCGTAGCATTATAGGTTGGGTGAAATTTATTGGGTGAGAGTTATTTTTCAATTATTTCGTTCCTTTATAATTTAGATAATTACCGAGGTAGATAATCATTTAGAAAATAAAATAGATTCGATGCATATGGATAGTTAGAGTCTTTGATTAATGGCTAGATATTTCTAATTAATGTGAGAATTTATAATATTTATCTTTCTTTCTAGCTCATGTGGTGAGGATTAACATGGACAGGCTTCGTTTGGGGCTCTAGTTAGTACTAGTAAGATTATATGCAAATTATAGTATAAAACTCGCATCAATAGATTTGTATTCAAAGTGATGCTGAGATGATATTGTTTTTATAGCAATTGACCACATGCCATAATTGAAATTGAGGGTCAACATCTACTTTATGTTACTTTTTCTCTTGTAAAAAAAGATTATCAATTAATTTCCAGACGGAGGGAGTAGATTTTAGCATTCAAATTGATTATTGCACAACCCGGCTCTAGTACTCACAGCATTCGTGTATGGCACGCGGTTGCATGGATAAGTATTCTCATACTCCAGTAATCAGGAATCATGCACACATAGGGATGAAAACGGTACGGATATTTTCTGACCGTATTCGAAACTGAATCCGTTTAGAGGGGTTGAGATCTGTCCGTATCCAAGTCCGGATATCCAACATCTGATACCGTATCCGTATCCGAATACTCAAATCGCATATTTATGATGTCGATATCCAATCATATCCTATCCGACATAGTTGACACTATCCGTATTCGAATCCGAATCCGGACAGAAATATGAAAACAAATGTAATATCGGTGATATCTGTCCGTATCCGATCCATTTTCATCCCTATGCACACATACATATTAGTAGCGAAGAAACACATTTACATATAAGGCCTGCTTGGCATAGTTTGCTGCAAGCATTTTTAGAGATAGTCATTTCCAGCCCACAAATTCATTGAGCTAGATATCTGGGCATATTTTTTATACTATTTTATTTACATTAATGCGTGTTTATATACCATTCTATTAATCTTATTCTAGAAACTCCATATATCTTTTATGAATCTCAGAGCCTTGCTTCGTAAGGTGTCCCAGAATCCGATGGAACAGTTATCAGTATACGTTCACAGATGGAATGTAGGGTTTAATTTGGAAGATCTATTCGTGGTGTGCACACCCTGGGCAACGCGGATCGTGCAGCGGTGGGCAGGTTCCACTGCGATGGATGGTCAAAGTACTATGAGGCAAGAATTTCAGACGACAAATGTATTGTTGACGTCGGGAGTGATCCGAATCAAACACTAATAGGGCCTTGGATGCCCGGGCCGCTATGGACCGAAGAACGCAGCGAGGATGTCACTCTTTCGTGGTGAAGAACGGAGAGGTTACAAGCAAACCACCAAAGGATAACCACCGTGCTTACGTGACGAAGAACCGGCTAGTTTTCAGACAAACTAGCAAAGAAACCGTCGAGGCTCTCGCCCAGGAGGGACCCCGTCAAGGCAAGGACGTCGCCGGGTTGCCCTAGGTCGGCCGGCAAGCCTAGGGCGCCATCCTTGGTCGTTGGATCAAGGGATGAACAGCATGGGGGTTGGAGAAGAGGATAAAAGGGTTGGGGTAGAAATAGTAGATTGATTTGTTTGACGATTGGATAGATGGTAACTCAATCGGCCATGATCCTCTCATATATATAGAGGGGGTGGTCTTATCCCAGTAGGAAACCTATCCAAGTCTTATTTTCCAAGTTTCCCACGAGTTTGGAACAGTTCGGATCGGAATCCAAAAGGCCAGATCCGAACAGGATTTTCTGTCAGGTATGTCGGAAGTCTAGTCGGAAGTCCCGACTTGGGTCGGAACTCCCGACAGTCGGAACTTCCGACTTTTGTCGAAACTTCCGACGTAGGGATAACCCCAGACACCCGGGCAGATTTCTTCAGACTTCCCGAAAGTCCCGACACACGTCGGAACTTCCGACAGTCGGAAGTCCCGACTTGGGTCGAACTCCCGACAACGAGGCATCTTTCCGAGGGCATAACTTCTTCATCCGGACTCCGAATTAGAGATTCCATATATGTTTTTTGACCATCTCGACGAGAGAAACGTAATGGTGAAGTCCGTTTCAGATTTTGACAATTTCACAAAAATGAACATTTTTTGTTGTCAACATATGCCCCCCTGTTTTCAGGTGAATGATGCATAAACCTGAAAACAATTAATCAAATAAATTAAAACCAAACAGCGACGATTCCCATCTCATCGGCTGCTCAGTGGCTAAGGGCAATGTATACATCGGCTATTTTTTCTATGGACGATACATGTATCGGCCATTGTTTGGAGAGCACTTAGGCTTCTTGCCAAACACTTGGAAAGTACCCTTTCAAGTACCTCCCGTTGAATGCTCTCGTGAGACGTTCACCTTGCATTGTCTCTAGCACATATGAATTTCTGAATATAACTTTGACCACTTTGTAAGGACCTTCCCAATTCGGTGACCACTTGCCAAACTGATTGCTCTTCTATCCAATTGGTAGTATGGTTTTCCACACCAATTCTCCCACTTGGAAGGATTTGCTCCTGACTTTCTTGTTGTATGCTTTGGCAACTCGAGCTTTATCTTTCTCTATTTCCTTGAGAGCTTTTAATCTCACATTAGTCACCTCATCGATGTTATCCATTATCAAGTCATGATACACAACAGCTGATAGATCATTTTGTTTAGCAAGCCTATATGCATCCAAATTCACCTCGACGGGCAACATGGCCTCTTGACCATATACTAACTCAAAAGGAGTAACCTTTGCAGCACCATGCCTTGAAATATGATGTGCCCATAAAGCCTCAGACAAAACTTCATGCCACCTCCATGGATTTTCCTCAATCTTCATTTTGATAAGCTTGATCAAAATCTTATTACTAGACTCAACCGGGCCATTGGCTTGAGCATAGTATGGAGATGAATTGAGCAACTTGATCTTATATAATTCGGCAAATTCTCTCACCTCCTTAGACACAAATGATGTCCCTTGATCTGTAGTTAATGTTTGAGGGATGCCAAATCTATGAATAATATGCTCAGTGATGAACTCAATTACCTCCTTGTGTGTCATATTCTTCAAAGGAACTGCCTTGGTCCACTTAGTAAAGTAATCCATAGCAACCAACACAAATCGATGTCCCTTCGAAGATGGGGAATATATTTGGCCCATGAAGTCTAGCCTCCAACCACGAAAAGGCCATGGTTTGATGATAGGATGAAGCACAGCAACAGGCACAAGCTAAATATTTTCAAACTTCTGGCATTCTTCGCAACCTTTGTAGTAGCAAAAACAATCGGTCATCATAGTAGGCCAATAGAAACTTGCTCTACATAATAAACACTTCATCTTCGGGGCCGATTGATGCATACCACAGATGCCTTCATGGACTTCTCCCATAGCCACTCTTGGCTGATCTGATCCCAAGCACTTAAGCAGCAAATCTTCGGCAGTTCTTTGATAGAGCTCATCATTATGCAATACATATTTGAAAACGCTCCGCCGAACACTTTTATCAATTTTGGCACTTGGATCACGTAGATATCTCAACAAGGGAGTCCTCCAATCTTCTAAATCGACCCCAACATCACTAGAAGTTATATCGGGCCGATTTGATAGCTTCTCGGATGAATTGACCGGGCTGGTCATAGGGGAGTCGGCTGAGCCAACAGAGCCGGTAGGCTTAGCCGATTTGGAGGTGTCGGCTTGGCCGACTAGGGCAGTCGGCTAAGCCGACTTGGTCAGTCGGCTTAGCAGAATGGTCTGTACCTACATGAAAAATTGAAATCTTCATGCATCGGCTATTCTTGAATATGGAAATTATCTCCACTGACATCATAGCCAGATGCTTGTTGAGGTAACATGTTGGCCTTTTGATTTTCATGCCTCGGAATATGCCGAATTCAGAATTCGGCAAAATAGTCAATAATATCAAGGCAAGCATCAAGACAAGTTCTTAGTGATCCTTCTAAACATTCAAATTCACTAGCAACTTGCTGTACCACCAGCAAGGAATCACCATAGGCTTCAACATGTTATACCCCTTGGATTGCAATATGGCCAAGCCGAATAAGAAAACTTCACATTCGGCTCAAATGTTGGTGCAGATATAATTTTAATCAGCTTGATGTCTCCAATAGCACCATTGTGAGAAATAATGATTATGCCAACACCTTGGCCTTATTCGCAAGCCGACTAATCATATTGTCATATCCATGAAGTAAATCAACATGCATATATCATGCCCCCTGGGCCTTAAGGCCATCAAAGTAAATTCCATGGGGGACTTTCTAATAGCACGATGGTCGCAAGCATTCATCGGCTATATTTTTACACTAAGGGCGATATCAAAATATCGGCCATATGAATTCATCCACAAGAGCATGCATAACCAAAATAAATATTTCAGCTCCTGATCATCGATAAGTAAAATAATTTGGCAACCCTCCATAACATAAAGATCCACACCAAGGATCAAAATAAGAAGCTAAGGGATAACCATGCATACCAGGGGGTGAATTCCACATAGGCATAGGCAAAGAATATGGATGATGCCATGACCAATAATTTTGATGATTTGGTGCAAACCTCCAACTTGGCAATTGTTTCTTGAATCTCCTCTCCTTTGTTTTTGTTGCACCACTTGCTTGAACATCATCCTTCTGGGCTTGTATACTTCCTTTAGGAACCCATGCCAAGCCTTTTCCTTTCAGCTTCTCTGCACTAAGCTTCCGTAACTTGTTTTCTTGCCACTTTGGTAAACCGATTGAGCATATCGGTTTTATTTATGTTTTGGACAGCGGCAAATCTTTCTTGATTTTGGGCACTCCCACCTTCTTTTGTTCAGATTTGGTACCTACAATATCAATAGATGATTTCCCCACTTCTTTGCCATCAATAGCCGAAATTTTCAGCAATGTAATCGGCTTTTCAATAGTTGAATTTAGATCTGAACTCTTCTTCTTTCAGCCATCATACTTCACGCGGTAAACTTGCTTTACCGCTTTCTTCTTTGGTTGAGCTCCAGACCGATTTTGATCAAAACGGTCTTTACAAGAAGATGATCTCTCTGAATGTCTAGGAGCTGCATACTCTACATATTCTGGCCTCAAATATGGTGGAACATGTGCCTCTTCATCAAACCAGCCCCAAGATGAATAAGGATAAAAATATGTGGGCTGTGGTACATACGACATAGGAATTGGATGCTTAAAAGGAGAATATGTTGCTGCTGCGTGAGATCTATCTCCTTGCCAATTCCACTCTTGAGACTTGTGCTTTGGAGGCAATTTTGATAATTGGATTTTCTTTGGCCGATTGGTGACATTTGCTTCTCATATCTTCTCATATTTAGCTAGAAGTTCCTCGAAGCTGAGTTTTGGCCTTTTACTTCTTTGTTTATCACGGCCTTTACCTCCATTAGCTTTACGAACATCCTTCTTCTCCCCATCTTGACAGACATGCTCCAAAGGAGGATCCTTAGACGATTCCCCTTGCTCAATGAGATCAATTGGCTTTTGCTTTGGTTGGAGAGATTTTAGCTGCCCCTAGTGTCTTCTGGAACTGTGATAACTTTGCTGTCCTCTGGAATATCTTCTATTTGCAATTCATCAACAACAACCTTGCCTTCACTTGAGGGCTCCACATCTCTCTCTTGGGCGTTCAAGCTTTGAGCTTTGAGTGAATCGGCTAGTGCAAGCCGATTCGAAACATGTTTGCCATCAAGACCAATTGAATTCAATTGGTCTATCTGTTGAGCTTCAGAAAATCTCAATCGTCCTTTATCAATGGCCGATTGGATGACTCGACGAAACACGTTGCAATCAGAAGTATTATGATCAGATCAATTATGCCATTTGCAATATGTAAGCTCTTCTATGTTTTGAATAGATGGCAAAGCATTGCGATCAATGATTCGAATAAAATTATTCTTGAGCAAGACATCAAAGACATGATCACAAAAAGTAAAGTCAAAGGTGTACTTTGATTTCTTTAGCCGGTTCTTTTGTGGAGTCGGCTTTAAAGCTAGGCAAACGAATGGATCGGATTTATTATCAATCCATTCGGCCACACCTTTGCAATTTCTTATAGGAAGCTTTAGCTTTGACGAATTACCACTATCGGCCTTGCCATATGGAACAATGTCTTGGCCGATAGAATCTAAATTTATTTTATTATCAACAAATAAATTGCTATTCTCAATCGGTCTATTATAACAATTAGGAAGGATATCTCTAATAGATGCAGAAATTGAAATAGTATGACCGGATTGGAATTTGAGCAAAATATTTGTGTTTTCTACCTTGTTGATCATGTTGGAAAAGTGCACGTCCTTGATTTGCATGATGTTGCTCTTCATCTCCAGAGAATGATCAACAATAGGTGCCGAATCATCTGAAGACGCATCGGCAGCTGCCGAGACTGAGAAAGTCGGTTTAGCCGACTGGAAGTCGGCTAGGCCGACTTGGGCACTAGCAGGGGCAGTCGGCTTAGCTGACTCAGGGCAGGCAGCAATCGACTTAGCCGACTTTGAAGTCGGCTCAGCCAATTCTGAGTAGGCAGGCAGCCCTCCTTTGTTGCTTGTAGGGGCTTGATCTCCATCAGTGATGCGGTAATTACTAGATAAGTGTACAACCCCTTCAGCTCCTGAAAAATCAAGTCTAGCTAGTTTCTGGCGTTTCCCATGCTTTTCTATAGCAAGACTTGTTTTTTGAGATGTGATTGATTCGGAAAGGATATTGTATTGTTCGGCTTTTGTAGCCGAACCTTTGCTTACATCCGAATCAATTATTTCTTTCATGCCCACTAGCAATCCTCTTTGAACCGATGACTCAACTGTGATCGGTCTTTTCTCATTAGTCTTTCCAAAATATTCATAGAATTGCTCCTCTAATTGAGACCATGAACCAATAGTACATTGTGGCAAAGATGTAAACCATACAAAGGCAATACCGGTGAGAGATAAAGGAAAATTTCGCACTCTCATATAGTCTTCTTTACCGGCAGAACCCAGCTGTGAGAGATATATACTAATATGTTCCATAGTGGTTTTATCATCTTCACCACTAAATTCATAAAAATCAGGTACCCACCAACCATTAGGAGTTTTCAAGTAATCATAGCATAATGGGTACGGTCTATGATAAGTGGGCACCTTCCATTTAGAGGAACCATATGGATTCCTAGCATGGGCTAAATCTTCATCGATTCGGCTTGATTTGAGAGCAACAAATAAAGTCGAATCATGATTGTTTGCAAGTGCACACATTGCTGAATTTTCATTGATTCGGCTACAATTATTATCAATATGTGGAGCTGAATCATGAGTTTTAGCACTCGAATGCCTTGCTGAAGTTTCACTAATTCGGCTATGGTCATGAGCGAAATACAAAGCCGAATTATGAGCATTGATCTTTGCATAAGGTGCTGAATTTTCGTTGATTCGGCTATGGTTACTAGTTACACGTGAAGCCGAATCATAAGTATTAGCACTTAAACACCTTGCTGAATTTTCATTAATTCGGCTTGAGTTGGGAGTAAGATATGGAGCCGAATTATGAATAGGAGCATTGGCATATGGTGCTAAATTTTTAGGGCAATTGGCTAAATAATTAGCATTGTTATAGCCAATTCTCTCATTCATCGGCATGTCTTGTGGTGGAACCATATATTGTGAACTTATAGCCGATGAATAACAATTTACATGTTGTATGTTGCTAGTAGCATCAAAACTTGAAGAATTTACAACATGCGTTGGCTCTTGACCATAATATTCATAATTATGATGTGTATGATGAGGAGCATTAACAAAAGTATTAGCCGATGTAACATATCTAGTATCATTACAGCTAGCAACATCAACATGAGAGCTCATAGAACTTGCAAAATAACTATTAGGATCATAAGATGCATTTGCAAGTTGTACCTCAGGGTGATTGTAGTAATATTGTGATGCAATACATTGGTACTTCATGATTTATAACTTGACCGCCTTGCTGAATTTTCCGATAAGCAGCGCAACTTGTTGTGAAATCGCAAACAAGTTCACAAGGGGTCAAAACCAGATGCGATCGGCCTTTTGGGCCAGACGCAATGGTAATGGCGAGCTCAAGAAGATAGATCAACGAGGAGTAAGGCTAGGTCAGAGAGATCGGCTATAAGAGATAGCCGAACCAATCGTCCCCAGCAGAGTCGCCAAAAAGTGTGTTGACGTCGGAAGTGATCCGAATCAAACACCAATAGGGCCTTGGACGCCCGGGCCGCTACGGACCGAAGAACGCAGCGAGGATGTCACTCTTTCGTGGTGAAGAACGGAGAGGTTTACAAGCAAACCACCAAAGGATAACCAACGTGCTTACGTGACGAAGAACCGGCTAGTTTTCAGGCAAACTAGCAAAGAAACCATCGAGGCTCTCGCCCAGGAGGGACCCCGTCAGGGCAAGGACGTCGCCGGGTTGCCCTAGGTCGGCCGGCAAGCCTAGGGCGCCATCCTTGGTCATTGGATCAAGGGATGAACAGCATGGGGGTTGGAGAAGAGGGTAAAAGGGTTGGAGTAGAAATAGTAGATTGATTTGTTTGACGATTGGATAGATGGTAACTCAATCGGCCATGATCCTCTCATATATATAGAGGGGGTGGTCTTATCCTAGTAGGAAACCTCTCCAAGTCTTATTTTCTAAGTTTCCCACGAGTTTGGAACAGTTCGGATCGGAATCCAAAAGGCCAGATCCGAACAGGATTTTCTGTCACGTATGTCGGAAGTCTAGTCGGAAGTCCCGACTTGGGTCGGAACTCCCGACAGTCGGAACTTCTGACTTTTGTCGGAACTTCCGACGTAGGGATAACCCCAGACACCCGGGCAGATTTCTTCAGACTTCCCGGAAGTCCCGACACACATCGGAACTTCCGACAGTCGGAAGTCCCGACTTGGGTCGGAAGTCCCGACAACGAGGCATCTTTCCGAGGGCATAACTTCTTCATCCGGACTCCGAATTAGACATTCCATATATGTTTTTTGACCATCTCGACGAGAGAAACGTAATGGTGAAGTCCGTTTCACATTTTGACAACTTCACAAAAATGAACATTTTTGGTTGTCAACATGTATGTTATGATATGATGAAAACCGTGCAAAATCTCAATATTTGTTGACCAAAATCAGAGAGAGTGATTACTTACCAAAGCAGACGCCATCACGTGCTCCGGCAATAACGAGAACCGGTAAAATGAGGACAAGAAGCAACCGAATTACCAAAAGCAAGGCATGTAGTGACATTATTTATTGTTGCAGACTCGCAGTGTGCGTGCCTTGCAGATGCAAAACGAAGGTAAAAAAAAATTGAAGACGCTACTGAGTTAGCATAATGAAGGAAACGCAGCGCCTCAGCAACTTAAAAAGGTCCGATCCTGAGAAGAGCGGCCGAGACGACAGCAGTGCTCTACTCACAAGAGGTCTGTCATCCGCCTGGCCGGCCGTGCTTTGCACGAATACATGGCCTTCGTTTCCTACCCAAGAATCAACCCGGCACTGGCAGAATCGATGACCGCTATTGTCTTCACATGTAGTCTAACGACCGTGGTGGCGTTAATTCAGAACTGTTTGACGACTCATCTAGATTCAAGTTGAATTCAACCGTTCGGTGTTGTGTCCACCTTATAATATTTTTGAGCCAGAGCAATTGGAGCCATGGAGGATCTCCGACCATGTTGATCCTCCGAGATTGGTGATGTGGATATAATGTGACTTGGTGTGCGAGGGGCGTGGAGACCCCTTTTTGCTGGTGGAGAACCTCCATAGTAGACGGTGTCAAGGTGATTGGAAGAGAAGGGGCAATATGGTGAGCCTTAGTGGCTTCCGGGATGTAACTTTGTGTGTGCCTTATCCACGTTCGCACAACCTCATAGGCATATAGTGGTGAGATTCGGACCTCTAGACGGGCGCGACATTAGTTGAAGGAACTAAATGGTTACCATTTTTAGTTGGAGGACCGATGTGAGAGTCCACGGTAGATTAAGATCCATATGATCACTTTTTTAGTCAACTCAAGTAAGAATCCATAAAAAGTTACAAAAAATGGTGCCACAAAGTTGAAAGGTCACAAAAACATGTCATTAATTAAGACCTACTTTGTTTATACTAGAGTTTTTTCTGACTAAAATGAATGGGGCAGTTTATGTGAATCCTAGAGAAACAAATATTGTACTTGAAACAATTCAATTTGTACATGTAAAACTAACAATTCAACTTGTACTAACAGCAATGACCGGTCAAAGTTCTATCTCTTTTCGCCAGTCAATATTTCTTTTCACACTTGAGTCAGGAACGGGCCATGCAGGCCCCGGTGTAGTAATTTCATCGCAAACGCACAGAATGAGTGCAGCAGGTCCACACGCTAGGGCAAGCACTCCATTACGTTCCCCGCGGAGTGCTCTGGTCATGCCCGTGTCAGGGATATATGATGTCCAGCTCACCGTCCGATCCGGCGACTATAAACGAGTAAAGGCACCGTTTTGGACGCGGAAACTTCACCGGATTCTTTCAGGGGTTGTCTGTACCAGTTTGTTCCATGTCCTGGTGTTTCAAACAGGACCTTGCAAATCTTACTTTTATTACTAATTGGACGTACTAAAAAAAGACAAGTACTGAAGATTCTCATAATAATCAGAAATGTCCAGCTTTCATTTGATCCTCGAATCACCATCATCAATAATAACCATTGAATCTATTCTAATTTATAAACAATTACCGACCTCTACCCTTTACAAAATATAAAATAAAGTAACACCCTAAGTTTGCAACTAAATTATCCACTCTACCTTATAAAAAATAATTAAAGATAACCCATAAATTTGTCTCTAAATTATCCACTTTTACCATCATGAAACATAATTCAAAATAAGCCCCAAAATTAGCATCTAAATTACCCGCCTATGATATTATGAAAGATACCTCCAAATAACCCCAGATTTTGTATCTAAATTACACAACTCTAACATTATGGAAAATAATTTAATGTAAGACCCTAATATATTTTTTTTAAAAAAATACCTACCTTTGCTAGTATGAAATATATATTATAATGTAACACTATTTAACTTTTAACTAAGTATCCATCAATTTGGTATGTAAAATACAAAAATATCTCTCGGTTCTACATGTAAATGTGTTAAACTAGTGTGAAAACTAATTCAATATCTACATAGCATGCTCTCTCTATATATATTTCTAAATTACACTCTCTACCACAATTAACTTAAAAGAAAACATAATGATATGTACCACCATGTAAACTATGTAAACATGTATATATTATGTTAAATTATTATTTTATAATAGCTTATCAAGCAAAAAATATTCCATAACAAACTATATAACATTGACACTAAGAATTCCACCTTAAGTTATAATGATACTCCATGATAATATATTTTTAAGTTGTTATCTTAAATAACTTTGCACATTTTGACAAAAATGTTTCGTATCAATATTAGCTATTTAATTTTAAGCACTATATATTTTAAGAAACAATAGTACTACATTAATTATGTGATATAACAAATTCAACATCTTGAGTGTTCTGGTGCAAATTGAAACACCTATTCATGCGCCATTGTAAGATACAATAAGCAATAGAGTTGTAACTTAACATCCTGATAAAAAATTACAATAAATAGATTAAAATTTGAAAGCTACAACATAAATTCACGAAGTCACAAAAATGATTGCAACAAGATCTTGTATAAGTGTATAACTAAGCTTAGGTTTCAACTAAATACATGTCACACTAAAAAATGATAAATCCACAAAATTCTAACTAGAGGTGCCTAATGGAGCCTCGACATTAATCTTCATAAGATCCACTAGGAAAAAAAAAGATAAATATTAGAAATTGTCACAAAATCGATAACATCAGGCCATCAATTCGGTGGACTATAATCACCATTGATAATAATAGCAATTGGATAATAATGGATATGGGATGAAGTTGAGGGATGGATGAATAATTGCCCATGTCTGCTGTTGTGTTAAAGTAAACCATAAATCCAATTTAAATTACCTATCAATGCCATTATGAAACATTATAGAACGCACATTTTATTATAATAAATAATCTACGCAACACCATAAATTTCCATCTAATTACACACCTGATATTGTGATAGATAGAGAATCAGTGTAACCCCATAAATACGCATCTAAATATGCATATAGACCCAAACGAGCAACGCAATGGAAGAGCTGGAGATCAAAAAGTGGAAAAGTAGGAGACGAAGTGTTACACTCGTGGATGATAGAGGATCTTCAAAAGCTTGATTAGTGACGCATTGATGTTCATTTGAATATGTAATAGGGTGGTTTGGTCCTAGGGTTAAGGGTTAAACATGATGGAATATTCATGTATTTTCTCAGACAGCCCACAGTTATGGTGGACGATCCGCTAGGACATTCCCGAAGGTGACAAGTTTATTCTGGGCTTTGAGTGCTCTTACGGAATGATCCGGTGCTGTGCTAGTTAGTCCGCAGGGACATCAGATCGTGTTTCAAAATGGCCGAGCGTGTAGTGACTTTGTCATTCTTGTGGTTGTGTTCGCGAACAATCCGAGAATCTCGCAGATCATCTGTGTGTGCATGGTTGGCGGAGGGGTGCTCTCGGGTTCCCTAGAAATGAATATTTATTTTAGGTCGATAGGTTCATGGTTCTCGCGGATGGTCTGTGGGAACACTGACTATGGAGACTAAGTGTTGGTTGTGATTCTGTGAAGTGGTTGCTCTAGCTGACGATCCGTGGTGACGCGGATGATCCGCGTGAACATCGACAGAACCAATGTTCTTCATTGTTCATAGTGTTCATGAGTGTTCAAACCTAAATTGTGGGTGATGTTTACCCTGCATGTGCAGGGGTTCTCTATAGGTGTTTAGGTGAGACATGTTGGGCTAGTGATTGCTAGGTTTTGAGCTCTAGTTGTCAAGTGCATCTAGTGATTTGGAAAGAGAGATAAATTCATGAATTTTGGCATGGTAACTTATCTTTGAGATTTGGTGACCCCTAGAACACTAAGATCAAGCATTCACTCTTGCTCATCCTTGCTTCCAAGCAAATGAGATGGATTTGGGCCTTTCATGATTTTTCTTGCAAAACCATAGAAATGGCACTAGAGAGGAATTTGAGAGTCATGAGGTGATAGAGCTAGGGATGATCTTGAGCTTACACTTGAGATGATGGAGCAGCTACCAAGCTTCATCTTCCATCCATGCATAGAGATTCAGGAGTTGAGTTTGATAGATGATTTCAAGCAATGTGAAGAGAGCTCTTGAGCTAACCATGGATAGAGATAGAGATGGAGATGGATGGAGAAGCTCTTGGTGCTTAGGAGAGATGCTGGATCCTTCTTCTTTTCTTTCTCTTGGTTCTCCTCTCCTCCTTCCATTTCTCTCTCTAGTTCTTCCTTGTTCTTCATATGAGGAGAGGGAGGGAGTGCATGGGGAATGGAAAGGTGGGTTTGAGAGTGAGTGGGGATGGGTGGATTCTGCTGAAGGATGTTCCTGTTTCATGCTGACATGTGGGACCAAGGGGAGAGATGGACAACTGATCCAAATTGATTCTGCTGGTTAAGTAATCTGGCGGACAGTCTACTGGAGCAGTGGAAAATTCCGCTAGAATACTAAATTTGGAGAATTTGGTTTAGGGAGAGAGGTTTGACATTGAGGCCATTGGCATTGCTTTAGGGGTTTATAACCACCTTTAGAGAGATTAAGAGGGTTGATAATAAAGTGCTCTTCTTGGCTCAAAGGGGCAGGGCGTGCGTGCCCATGCATGAACCAAAACGAGGTCCCCTCACCTCACCTTGTGACTCGCCCTAGTGAGAGCCGCCACCGTCCCCACCTCTGCCACTGCTAGTCCCCCTCCCTTCCCCCTCTGGTATGTCGCCAGAGGCCCAAGGGAGTGGGGATCCATCATTTTAATAAGTTTTCCTAGTAGATCGAGTCCTTTTGGTTTAGGGTCCCCTCCTCCTCCCTGGCAAGGGCAAGGGGGCAAGGTGGATTCATTTTTTTTCCATGGCAGCTCTGCTGAAGATGAGGACGACAAATACTGACGGGGACAGGGTTCTGGATCTTCCATTAGGTTCAAGATAACTTTCAATTTGGTGGAGAGCGACACACAGATCCAGCTTCAGATCTCAAAGACCTGAGCCCTGCAACCTTAGCACCATGTCTTCTCTGGTTATCAACCGTATCACAATCTGGTTGACCTCGACAAGAAGGCTAATCCCTGCTATGGATCAAAGAACACAAGCAAGAACAAGATAAAGCGCAACTCAATTGAACTGACAATTGCAGATGAATGATTAAGCATTCAAAGTTGGGGTTTCACAACCGATAACAACAACTGTTCAATGACAGATCGATCTAAAGCAAAACCCAAAACCTAATGATGGCGGTGACGATTGATTATAAATTCTAAGGGTCATCACACCCCCTAGACGCGCCCCTCCAACGGACTAAAGGCGGTGACACAGCACCTTGACACATTCTGGACGTTGACTTGTTTTGCTGATTCACATTGACCTTAGATGAATTTAGACCTCAAACAAAATCCATTGGTTAGCTTATGAAACTAGATTTCCATCCGTATGTGGATTGTTGAAAACGGAGTCCGGATGCATCCTGGGTGTCCGTTTTATTACAGATCGGTCTTGGAGACCGAGGCAGACACGAACTCGAGTTAGACTGGTCCTCTGGCTTGGCTTGGACACCCTTGCTAGCATCTTAAGGAGGTGTGAAATGGTCGAGATGGCGACTAGAGGGGGGGTTGAATAGTCCTTTTTTAAAACTTAATCGCGTCGGCTAACTGAAACAAGTGCAGAATTATAACTATTGGTCTAGCCAAGACTACACCCCTCTATCTATGTTCACTAGCACCTTGCAAAGATACTAATCAAGCAACAAAGGTGCTGGGCTAGCTAGAGTTCACCTAACCAATTCTAGGAGCAAGGTCACACAAACCTATGCCACTAGTACTTTAAGCAACAATGGAGCTCCTACACATGCTAGTAAGCAAAAGCACAAAGCCACCTAAGCTCACTAGCAATGCTCAATAACAAGGCAACCAATGCCAAATTAGAGAGCGCAATTACTTAGCTACACAAACTAAGCAATGTGACTAACAAGGTTACACAAACCAAATTAGCCACGCAAGGGAGCTACTTCTATGCAACACAAGCAAGAAGGTAACTAGCAAGCTACACAAGCTAACTAATTACAAAAGCAACAACACAAGCTCAATGTATATGAAAGTAATCGCAAGCTTGTGTAACGGGGATGCAAACCAATGGGAAGAACAAGGTTGACACGATGATTTTTCTCCCGAGGTTCACGTGTTTGCCAACACGCTAGTCCCCGTTGCGTCGACCGCTCACTTGGTGGTTCGGTGGCTAATTGGCATCACCCGCCAAGCCCGCACGTCGGGCACCGCAAGAACCTACTCCGGAAGTGAGGGTAGCTCAATGACACGCTTTACTAAAGTTGCTCTTCGTGGCTCCCGTGGGGCGAGCACAATGCCCCTCACAAGCTCTTCTCTGGAGCGCCGCACAAGCTTCTTGCAGGCTTTCACGAAGACCACCACCAAGCCATCTAGGAGGTGGCAACCTCCAAGAGTAACAAGCACCACCGACTTGCAACTCAATCACCTAGTGCCACTCGATGCAACCTCACGATGCAATCGCACTAGAATCGCTCACTCACACAATCGGATGATCACTATCAAGTATGTGTGAGATGGAGGGCTCCTAAGCACTCTCAAGCATGGACACAAAGTCCCCCAAAGTGCTCAGCACCAGCCATGGCCGAAGGCCACTTCTATTTATAGCCCTAAGGGCTAAACTAGCCGTTACCCCTTCACTGGGCAACTGTCAGGTCGACCGGACGCTCTGGTCATGTTGACCGGACGCTGGACCTCAGTGTCCGGTCGCCCGATGACAGCCACGTGTCACCTGCATTCAACGACATTCTTTCGATCTCAATGGTCATCTTCTGACCGAAAGTAGTAGCTTCAACTGACCGGACGCTGGACCCTCAGCGTCTGGTCGTTTATAGTAAGGTACCGACCCGGACCGAACGCGTCCGATCAGACGTGATCGGACGCAGCCCCAGCGTCCGGTCACCCTCCAGCAAAACTGCTTTGTCTGACAACAGGACCGGACACTCCCTCCAGCATCCGGTCACTTTCAGAGCCAGCGACCGATGCTGCACGCTGACTGCCACGACTGACTGGACACTGGAACCCAGCGTCCGGTCACTATGTGACCAGTGTCCGGTCCACTCTGTGAGACCCTATCTTTTCGGAACAGGGCGCCGGTGGCACCGTCGGACTGTCTGCACTCTACGGGCGGACACTCTGCTGGTGGAGTTCCTAACCCTTCTCGCCACCGTTTCATCGCCAAGTTGATCCACATCAACTCCAACTTCATCTCCTTTGTAAATGTGCCAACACCACCAAGTGTACTCCACTATGTGTATGTGTGTTAGCATTTTCACAATCATTTTTCAAAGGATTAGCCACTCAACTTGCCACGCCACTCAATCCTAGCGATGATGCAAGGTTAGATCACTCGAGTGGCACTAGATGACCGATATGCAAACAAGTTTACCCCTCTTGATAGTACTGCCATCTATCCTAAACCCGGTCATAAACTTCTCTACACACCTATGACCAGTGAAATGAAATGCCCTAGGTTATACCTTTGCCTTGCGCATTCCGTTCCATCTCCTCCTATGTCGATGCAACATATGCACCAACACGATCAACAATGATATGATCCACTTCATATCATCACGTGATCATATTGGTTCATCGATCTTGACTTCACTTGCTCTTCACCATTGCGATCGTCCATCGGAGCCAAGTCATGCTCAAGCTTCACCGCCACGCGGTCCATCACTCCAAAGCCTTCGACTTGCCCTTCACGCTTGCAACTGGTCCATCAAGCCAAGTCTTGTCTTGATCTTCTCCACCTTGATCACATGACTCAATGTCATGTCTCATGTGTATTTAAGCTCCTTCATCATCACATGTGTGAGCTTTGCAACATCTCCAAGCCATTTTCACCTTCATGGCATATGTTGCTCACACACATGTACCTATGGACTAATCACCTGTGTATCTCACATAAACACAATTAGTCCACCTAAGTTGTCACTCAATTACCAAAACCAAACAAGGACCTTTCAATCTCCCCCTTTTTGGTAATTAATGACAACTCTACAAAGATATGGAAATTAAGCTCTTTTGGATTCATGTTGCTTGCCCAAACAATTTTACCATGTGAAAATGATTTTGGACAAGTACCACAAACCCGAAATGGTAGTATTAGCTCCCCCTACATATGTGCTAGAGTGTTTGATTTGAAGCTCGCACATATGCATAGATTAAAAATGTGGGAGAGTAATTACTACCGGATGATGCTAAGGTGTATAGAGTAAACCTTTGAAGTGTGTTATAAATCGGAGTTGCACCTTGAAGTTCATCCTTAGCACCATGGTTAGCTAGATATCACTTGGCAATAAAGACACTAGATACCTTGTGAGATCAACATTAAAAGCAAGGTACTAGCATTACTTGAAAAGGATACCAAGTGTCTAGCTATTATCCTATGGATGCTAGTTATCAAATCATCATTCAAGTTCTACAACTAGCATACACCACACAAGCATGCATATTGAATTTGAAAGCTTATGCAATGCAAGCAAGCACATGAATATGCACATATCAAATGCAATCAATCAAAGTTCATGAGCTTGCTCCCCCTACTTGTGTGCTTCTCTTGTCCAAGAATTTTGATCCATCTCTTTTCTTCAATGTTGCTCCCTCTTTGTCCATGTCCATGTCCAACCTCTACTTCTTTGAGCTTTTATATCTTATCTCTCCCCCTTGTATATTCTGAATCTCAAAGCTTTCATATCTTTGTAGAATCTCTCCCCCTTTGTCATCAATTTCCATAAAAGGTGTGCTTCTTATTGATGTAAAGGTATGCATTTGGGGTAGATGGTTGAGGCTTGAATCTTGCATTTTTGATGGACATCACTTGATTGTTGGAATGACACTATTTGTAAATACCACTTGTAGCTTGTACCACTTGTATCTTGTGTAGGGCTTCTTGAGATACCACACATAAGATTTTTGATCTTGTGCTCAATTTGTGGGACACCTCCCCCTATGTGATAGCATGAGTCATCCATTTGATACACTTGATCTCTTGTAGGTGAGGGATGCATTCTTCATTTGATGATCACTTAAAGTTGAGGATCACTTGTGGAACCATCATCTTGCATGATTGATACCATGTGTAGATAAGATATCACTTGAAAGAATCTTCTAGTATGGAACCACTTGTTGGATTTATCAATAAGAACCATTTCTTGAACATTTTCTATCTTCATGAGTACCACTTATAGGATATCACTTGTGAGTTGATCTAGTCATCATTTGTAGATTCTCGATGAAATACTTGAGTCTAGATACCACTTGAAACAAACAAACTATATATCCATTTGCATTGTTGTCTTGTGCTTGTACTCTTATCACTATCATGAGCTTCTATGGTTGACTTAAACTAAATTGATTTGCCTAAGCTTTCAAGTCCGGTTTGAACCAATGACAAGCCTCTTCACACCTCTTGCAAGGGTTATCTTGCCAATGTTGTACTTGTCACTTGTTAGCAATCCAAATTAAGTCAAGTACTTAGGTTCACTAGCTCATGAACAAATTCATGTACTAACCACTAGATCAAGTAATCATTCAAACAATAGTGGTAGGCTATGAATTTAAGCATTTCATTTGTTATGCATGATCCTATGAAGCATGTACTATATGCACTAACCGCATACTAGTAAGGGATGAAATGATCATGCACATTACAATGATACCTTTGCTATGTTGGAGTAGAGGATAGTCACATAGATTCCAATTCATTACTCCAATAGCAATGTGAGGTCCAATTATAGGCTTGGTGAAGACCAATAGATACCATGTTGAATTTCATTCTTCACCCATATGAAATGAATACTACTTATGATCAAGTGCACTTTCTTGTTGTGGTTGGCTTGCTTTATCTTTTGATCTTTGCTTGCATGAGAGTATCAATTTGAGAATACCACTTGAAATATCATGATTAGCTCTCTTTTGGGTGTTGCTTGCTTTTCTTGATCAACTCTTTTGATTGCTTCAACTAAGCATCTCAAATGTTCCTCGGATCACCACTTCCATGTTAGCCTTCCAAGTACTACACTTGGTTTACCTACACACAGGCGGTAAGCCCCTACACAAGGGAGAAGTGACCTCTCTCCAAGAAACATTCTTGACACTCACTTGAAATAACTTGATTGATTGATCCAAGTGATGGACTTAACTTGATGAGTAAACTTGATTCCTTCTTTAAGTCCTTTTCTTTCTTCTTGTTTAAGTTCTTTTCTTTCTACCAAATGATTTCCAATAGTCACTAGAACTTAACCTTCAACTTCATCTTGAGTTTGATCTTGATCTTCCAATTTGAGTACCAAATATATGCAAAGTACACTCCACAATAAAATGGCCTTGTACTCTTTGCTTGTCATGCTTTTAGATCATCTCAAAACCAAACTTAGGTACCTCAAACACTTGTAAATATGTTTCCAACTTGAGGACCTTTCAATCAAAGTGACTCTAGATCAATCCAACATTTGTCACTTTTCTAACAGATTTTGTACCCTTCAAAGAAATAAGCATATCTCCCAAAGTACAAATCCAAATACCACTAAATTTGGTGGAGCTGTTTTTTACTAAGTTATCTAGCAGCTATAAAAATTTGAGCTTCATTTGACTTCTAGATTGCTGTCATATATCAATTCTTCCACCACTGCTACATGCTGAAAACTGCTGCACTATAGCTGACAAGATCTACTCCAAAACCGAAGCATTTCTTATCCAATTCTCATGAAAATTGTACAGAATCTTACACTATAAGTCTAGAGCATGTATACCCATTTTCATGCCAATCCAATAAGTTTTGATTACTCAAACATGGCTAAGATCACAGCTCACTCAGATTTTCAATATAGGACAGATTTCAATCACTTGAGCTATACTTCATCAAATATGAATCAAACTTGAAACTAACTTGTTTGAATACTTTCAGAAGACATATATCCATTCAAACCACTTACTAAAAGTCATCTCATGAATTTATCCAACACAAATCAATCCAAACTTGACTACTAATCAATTATCCATTCAATCATCTCATAGCAAGCAACATTGCATATTTATCCAATTCAATCAGCTCACATGCACCCAAATGAAATGATCAACAAGAGATATACCTTGGTTAGCTCATGATCATCCAACTAGCAAGTTTCAACTTCAATTATTTGCAAGTCATCAAATATATACAATGAATCACCAACAACTTGAATTATAGCACTTGTATATTGATAGCATTTGGACTTCACTCAATTTTCACTTGGCATTGGGTTTGTATGTGCACTAGGCCCCATAACTTGATTCAACATATGATGAACAATGTGAGATCAATTGAATCAAGTCTCCAATGCTGATGGTACCTACAAACAATCAACCACTTTTTGATGGTACCCAAACAAGTTTGGGTCCTCTCAAGTTAGGAGCAACATACTTAGGCAATACCTTAGTATGAGTAGCGGGATGTTTTGCAATAGCAACCATAGAGGTACCATTACCATCCTTTCTAAGCACATTATTATCAACAATTAAAATAGGCTTAGAAATGTCACCTAGGGGACATGAATGTGCCATGTGTCCCCTTTCCTGGTATGAGAAGCACTTTCTTTTTGCTTGAGCCTTCTCTTCTTTGCTCATGTGGTGCTTCTTATTGCCTTGCCTCTCATGGATTGTTTGAGCCTTCTTCTCAAGCTTGGTAGGACACTTAGAGGCAAAGTGTCCCATACTTCCACACTTGAAGCACTTGATGTGAGCATAATCTTTCTTCTCATCTTCATTCTTGCTCATCATCTTGGCATCTTGAATTTGCATTGGATGCCTTGCCTTTCCACCCCTTCTTGTTTTCTTCTTCTTTATCATCGAATCACCACCATCTTCATGGTTGATCTTGATTTGAACTTGGGGTGTAATCTCTTGCTCAACTTGTGGCTTTGGTTGAGGCTTCACTTGTTGCTTCACCAATTGCTTGGTTGGGCACATTGAGGTAAGATGACCCCAAGTGCGACACTTGAAGCACTTGACATGCTTTGGCCTCTCTTCTTCTTTTATACTCTTGAGCTTCTCAATGTTAGGGAAACCATTTGCAAGGTGCCCCGCTTCATGACACCGGTAGCACATGGTATGAGAGAGCTTTCTTTGTTGTAGCTTCTTCATCATTCTTTCTCTCTTTCTTTCGCCCTTTGTCATCTTCTTCTTGAAGCCAAAGCCACACTTGTCACCATAGTTTCTTTGAGTCTTCAACATGTGCTCAAAGGTGACTTTTGAGTTGTAGCACCTCTCTAACTTATTGCTCAAATTCTTCACTTCATTTTTGAGCTCATTGTTCTCCTTCAAAAGGTTAGTCTCACAAGATATAGAAGTAGAACAAACATCTATATGTGAAGAGCATGGCATATCTAATAAATCATCACAAGAGGTGGATACATTCTTCTTGCCTACATCACAAGGGTTAGCAACATTTTGCAATTTATCATTTGATCCATGTGATGAGCTCTCATTATTTTTTAGTTTCTTTGTAAACACTTTAACGAGAGAAGCATGTTGTTCTAATAATTCATCATGAGATGCAAGTAGTGTCTCAAGATTCAATTTTAGCTCATCAAGTGAAGATTTATAAGCATCAAGTAATTTCTTATGTTCTTCACAAGAGTTATTTAGAAATGAGTTTTCATTATCTAATTTCAATGTTTTAGCTTTCTCATTTTCTAAAGACATGGTCATGCTAGCAAGTCTACTAACAAGCTCATCATATGAATCAACATGATCAACCACATTATCATTTGTTACCTTGGTGTCACCTTGTGACATGAAGCAATGTGGTGATGTAGTTGGAGAGCTTGTAGTAGCATCTTCATCATGGCTTGATGAACCATCATCACCATCAAGTGTGCATGGGGTAGCATCATCACTTGCAACACTTGTGGCACCATCATCAACCTTGTCAAGTGAATTTGTTGTAGATCGATCATCATCATCATCACTTGACCATGAGGTGGAGCAATCTTCCACAATCACCAAATTGTGGTTATGCTCAACACATTCATGCACCTCCTTCTTGGGCTCATCCTCCTTCTTGAATTTGCCATCATCCCATGTGGAGGAATCACCGAAGGTTTCCTTGATGAACTCCCATATCTCACGAGCGGTTCCCTTGATGTTTACTTGTTTCATCAAATCAAAGCTTAAAGCATCCATTAGAAAACAACAAGCATGTGCATCAAAATTAATAGAGAACTCTTTCAGCTTTGGTGAGATTTATATGGTCCAAGACATGGGTGAGACCACTTGTGACAACCCACCAAAATTTAGGTCCCTTTGCACAAAAATGATCAAGCATGTGATTTTTCCAAAGTGCCATAAAAAAATAAGAGACCAGGCTCTGATACCAATTGAAAGGGTCGAGATGGCGACTAGAGGGGGGGTGAATAGTCCTTTTTTAAAACTTAATCGCGTCGGCTAACCGAAACAAGTGCAGAATTATAAGTATTGGACTAGCCAAGACTACACCCCTCTATCTATGTTCACTAGCACCTTGCAAAGATACTAATCAAGCAACAAAGGTGCCGGGCTAGCTAGAGCTCACCTAACCAATTCTAGGAGCAAGGTCACACAAACCTATGCCACTAGTACTTTAAGCAACAATGGAGCTCCTACACATGCTAGTAAGCAAAAGCACAAAGCCACCTAAGCTCACTAGCAATGCTCAATAACAAGGCAACCAATGCCAAATTAGAGAGCGCAATTACTTAGCTACACAAACTAAGCAATGTGACTAATAAGGTTACACAAACCAAATTAGCCACGCAAGGGAGCTACTTCTATGCTACATAAGCAAGAAGATAACTAGCAAGCTACACAAGCTAACTAATTACAAAAGCAACAACACAAGCTCAATGTATATGAAAGTAATCGCAAGCTTGTGTAACAGGGATGCAAACCAACGGGAAGAACAAGGTTGACACGATGATTTTTCTCCTGAGGTTCACGTGTTTGCCAACACGCTAGTCCCTGTTGTGTCGACCGCTCACTTGGTGGTTCGGCGGCTAATTGGCATCACCCGCCAAGCCCGCATGTCGGGCACCGCAAGAACCTACCCCAGAAGTGAGGGTAGCTCAATAACACACTTTACTAAAGTTGCTCTTCGTGGCTCCCGCGGGGCGAGCACAATGCCGCTCACAAGCTCTTCTTCGGAGCGCCGCACAAGCTTCTTGCGGGCTTTCACGGAGACCACCACCAAGCCATCTAGGAGGTGGCAACCTCCAAGAGTAACAAGCACCACCGGCTTGCAACTCGATCACCTAGTCCCACTCGATGCAACCTCACGATGCAATCGCACTAGAATCGCTCACTCACACAATCGGATGATCACTATCAAGTGTGTGTGAGATGGAGGGCTCCTAAGCACTCTTAAGCATGGACACAAAGTCCCCCAAGGTGCTCAGCACTAGGCATGGCTGAAGGCCACTTCTATTTATAGCCCCAAGGGCTAAACTAGCCGTTACCCCTTCACTGGGCAACTGTCGGGTTGACCGGACACTCCGGTCGTGTTGACCAGATGCTGGACCTCAGCGTCCGATCGCCCGATGACAGCCACGTGTCACCTGCATTCATTGGCATTCTTCCGATCTCAACGGTCATCTTCTGATCGGACGCAGCAGCTTCAACTGACCGGACGCTGGACCCTCAGCGTCCGGTCGTTTATAGTAAGGTACCGACCCCGACCGGATGCGTCCGATCAGACGTGATCGGACGCAGCCCCAGCATCCGGTCACCCTCCAGCGAAACTGCTTCGTCCGATAACAGGACCGGACACTCCCTCCAGCGTCCAGTCACTTTCAGAGCCAGCGACCGACGCTGCACGGTGGCTGCCACTACTGATCGGACGCTGGAACCCAGCGTCCGGTCACTACGTGACCAGTGTCCGGTCCACTCTGTGAAACCCTATCTTTTCAGAACAGGGCGCCGGTGGCACCGTCGGACTGTCTGCACTCTACGGGCGGACACTCCGCTGGTGGAGTTCCTAACCCTTCTCGCCACCGTTTCATCGCCAAGTTGATCCACATCAACTCCAACTTCATCTCCTTTTGTAAATGTGCCAACACCACCAAGTGTACACCACTATGTGTATGTGTGTTAGCATTTTCACAATCATTTTTCAAAGGATTAGCCACTCAACTTGCCACGCCACTCAATCCTAGCGACGATGCAAAGTTAGATCACTCGAGTGGCACTAGATGACCGATATGCAAATAAGTTTGCCCCTCTTGATAGTACGGCCATCTATCCTAAACCCGGTCATAAACTTCTCTACACACCTATGACCGGTGAAATGAAATGCCCTAGGTTATACCTTTGCCTTGCGCATTCCATTCCATCTCCTCCTATGTCGATGCAACATATGCACCAACACGATCACACAATGATATGATCCACTTCATATCATCACGTGATCATATTGGTTCATCGATCTTGACTTCACTTGCTCTTCACCATTGCCATCATCCATCGGCGCCAAGTCATGCTCAAGCTTCACCGCCACGCGGTCCATCACTCCAAAGCCTTCGACTTTCCCTTCACGCTTGCAACCGGTCCATCAAGCCAAGTCTTGTCTTGATCTTCTCCACCTTGATCACATGACTTAATGTCATGTCTCATGTGCATTTAAGCTCCTTCATCATCACAGTGTGAGCTTTGCAACATTTCCAAGCCATTTTCACCTTCATGGCATATGTTGCTCACACACATGTACCTGTGGACTAATCACCTGTGTATCTCACATAAACACAATTAGTCCACCTAAGTTGTCACTCAATTACCAAAACCAAACACGGACCTTTCAAGGTGGCCAAGGAGGAGGACATCCAAGGGCTTCCTTGCTATGTTCTCCATCTTCATGGGACATGCTCCACTTGTGCCAGGGTCCCAAGAATGAATAACAAGCCCATTATGCAAATGTAGGAATGAGCTCACCTTATAATCAATCGTTGTATCCGAAGGTGTTATGTTCTTATCATCCTCCCCTTTTTGACAACAAACCGTCCTTGGTTTGAGCTTTGTTGGAGGGCGGGTTGTAGGTAGTAGCCAACATTGCTCCCCTTCTTGAAATTTAACTTGTTTCTTTATAACAAAACTTGTGGATTTCGACATGATATGATTATATCTATTGCAGCCCTTAGACTCCAAAGTGGGTGTGGGAGGTGGTGGTGAAGATCTTGCTGCAGTGGCAGAAGCGGCCACTCGCTTGCTTATTGCGGTCTCGACTTTCGCAAATACTTGCTCCACCCTTACTAATACCTGGTTTGTGAGGTTGTCATCATTGCTCTAGTTCTTTTGCTATCATCCTAGAAATTCTTTTTCGGCAAGCATAGCAAGCTGGAACAAACGGTTGACAGTATAAAATTCTTTATGATAAACAATATCCTGTATTTCATGCCTCAAGCCACCATAAAAGCAAATAATTTTATCTTCCATGTCCTCTACTATCCCATAACATATTCTACACCTTTGAAACTTCGCAATATTCCTGGATAGACATATTACCCTGCTCTAAGCACTGCAATTTCTTACGCAAATCGTGTTTATAAGGAGGAGGAATAAAACGATCACGCATTGCTTCTTTTAGTCTATCCCATGAATAAGACTGTAAAAACATATTGCCTAGTTCTCGCCACCAAATTTTAGCAAAATCTTTAAATTCACTAGTAGCTTGTCTAACTTTATGCTGGCACAAGGTGGGAAGCAAATTTTTGTTCTACTGTCATCTCCCAATCGAGATATTCCTCTCCGTCATAAGATCCAACAAAGGATGGTATGGTAAATTTACCTCTCATACCTTGATGATTATAGTTTATATCTGATGGTTGATTGCTCTTCATTAGGATATCCTTGCAAACTTCTGGTCCATGATTTCTTGCAATTCAGTCTTAAACATAAATTCATTGTTTTATATTGTTAGAAATCAAAATAAATTCCCTATCAACTATTTATGGGTCGATGGAATCACACTCTCACATGGCTTACCAAGTTCTTACAAGGTACTTACCAACGTAAAACCAGTGGATGGTACAACCGGCTATTGGTTCGTGATACCTGTGAGGGCGTGACACCAAAATTGCAAGGGTCTTTTTCTGTATTGATCTAAAGTATATGTGGAGCTTGGAAGGCACACAAAGAGAAATATTTAATATGTGGCACACAAGTCAATAACAGATAGCAATATTGAATAAATGTCTAGAGCACTTGTCCTAGTTGCGGGCCTATACGTGTTTCAAGCACCAGGTGTGACAATCAAAGGAGTGAAACAAGTATGAAAGGTAGCAATGGAAATATGGAAAAGGCAAAAGGCACCACAAATAACAGAGGATTGAGTGTTCCTTATGTGCTCCTCTTCTCTTTCTTTTCTTTAACAATTTTTCCTTTTCTTTTTTTTTGTCAAAACTTTTTTTTGCTCTTATCCCTTTGATATTTTTTCTCAGCAAGGAGCACACAAGAACAAACCACAAAAAATTGAGCTCAATTGGATAAAAGATGTGGCCTATAGAAAATCAGGATTGTGCTTTCAAAAGCATACCAAAACTTGTGGGCCTGGAAACTCGACTTTCCTGATCGAATTTCACAATTCTAATTTATGGGAACCCTATGCTGGATGAAATGCATCTAAATTTTTTGGGCTTTCTCGGTAGATATAAAATTCGCCCCGTTTCGAGTTCAGATGCAAAAGTTTTGACTGTTTTAAAGAAGCTACTCGAATCAGGGCTTCATGTGTACAAAAGATGTGGATTTTTGGGTGGTCATGGTTAGGGTTGATGGAAAACAACGGGGGATCACATAAACTAAACGCAAACACGATCTAAACCAGCAACAAGACCTTGATCTAGGACACAAACTCAACACGGCGGACTCTAAAACAGAAATATGTAAGGCTATGGCGCGGATGGCTGTAGAACAGGAAATAAATATGGTGTCGTGGGCTATGGGACGAAGGCGAAAACACTCTAAATAATTGAGCTAGGGTTTTTTTACCTCTTCTCGTTGCTGTGCCGCCGCCTTAGTCTCTACATCCCGAGCGCTTGCGTGCACCAGCGATCGAGAGAGCAGGTCTCTGGAACTCTCATCCTTGTGATCTTACACTGGGAAAGGACGAACAAGGTTCTTGGGAAAAGCTCTTTGCGTGACTGCTCCCAACCTCCATGACCACTCGTTTTCCAAAGGCTGCGTCGATTGGGACATCATTTCCGCCGCTAGTAGGCTCATCGCATCTTCAACGGCAACGTTCCTCCACCGCTAGCCAACGACCTTTTTTTTATGAAACGGGAGGGGCGGAGCCCCTACTGGAATTTTATTAAAATATGTACGCAACTTGTGACAGTGTCTCCCTCTACAAACGAATGGTACACAACTTGTGATCCAATCTGTTATTACAGTATGCCCGCTGTTTTTCGATCATTTAATGATGTTCGCTATGTCCCTGTTCATGGTGTCCAATCTAACTAGTATGTTAGCTCGCAAAAAAAATCTAACTATATGTTAAGGATTTATATCCTGGTTTTAATCCAGAAATTACCTACTTGATATCATTATTTAAGTCCAACATTATTAACGCTAGAGTTTTTTTTTTCTAAAATGAATGGGGAGCAGTTTATGTAAATCGTAGAAAACATAGGGTATACAGAAGTATCGTACTGTACATGAAACTTTTAAAGTCTCTCGTGATTAGTAATATAGGAATGACCGGTCAAAGTTCTACTTCTCTTTTCGCCGGTCAATATTTCTATTCATGTTCGAGTCAAGCGGCATGTCTTCTATAAATACAGCACTTCCACTAAATCACGATTGCACAAGCATCACCTTCAGCACAAGCATGCGTTTTAGTAGTAGTAGAGAAGACATGTCTCCTGTTGGAGTTCTCAGCAGCTCCTCTCTGCCATTCGCCATTATTCTTCTCATCTCTCTTTTGACAGTCGTCATCCCTTCATTAGACGCAAAAACATATCTCCACAATGAATCCACCACCGACTTTGAAGGCATCCAATGCCTTAAACACCATCTGCTGCGTAATGCTGAACTCCTACCATCATGGAAGAATGATTCTTCCATCCAATATTGCAGTTGGTCCGGTGTTACATGCAGCAAGAGACACTCATCTCGAGTTGTTGCGTTGGACATCGAATCACTCGACCTTGGTGGACAAATACCTCCTTGTATTTCGAATCTCACTTTCCTCGCAAGGATCCACTTGCCATATAATCAACTCAGCGGTCATATCCCAATAGAAATTGGGAAACTAAATAGTCTGCGTTAACTGAACCTCAGCTCCAACAACCTTAGCGGCGTGATACCGATGACTCTATCGTCTTGCTTTAGTCTTCAAATCCTTGATTTTGCTAGTAATTCTCTCAGCGGAAGTATCTTGTCTTTCTACGCAGCCTTTCAGTTCTACGTCTCCCCGGAAACGCCCTAATGTGTAACATTCCTCTTTCACTTGGAAGTAGCTCTTCTCTTGTCTCTATTGTTCTAGCCAACAATAGCCTCACAGGACCTATCCCACCACTCCTAGCTAATAGTTCATCACTTCAAGTGCTTTCCGTAACAAAGAATTACCTTAGCGGAGAGATTCCTCCTGCACTATTTAATAGCACGTCACTTCAAAAATTACCGGAGAGATTCCTCCTGCACTATTTAATAGCACGTCACTCCAATGAACTTGCAGGCATCATACCTTCATCTGTAGGAAAATTTTCTTCTCTTTACTGGCTCTTGCTTGGAGGCAACTATTTTCATGACAGCATCCCGTGGAATATAGGAGAAACTCCAAGCCTACTTGACCTAGAGCTGAGTTACAACATGCTGTCAGGTACCGTTCCGGCACCATTTTACAACATGTCGACACTCATATACCTTGCCATAGCTTAAAATAATCTCACTGGGGAACTTCCATATAACATCGGCTATACCCTTCCAAGCATCCAAACATTGCTTATCCAGGCAAACCACATAGGAGGAGAAGTCCCCACATCGCTAGCTAATGCAACCAATCTTGAGATGATTAATCTTCGCAATAATTTGTTCCATGGTGTCATTCCTTGTTTTGGTACCCTGCCCACCTTAGTTGAACTGAATTTAGGTTTGAATAGGCTTGCATCTGGAGAATGGTCTTTCCTATCCTAATTAGCCAATTGCACAAAACTGCTAAGGTTGAAATTGGAAGCAAACATCCTTGAAGGAGTGCTTCAAAGTTCTGTTGCACAGCTTCCCAAGAGCTTGGAGTTATTGTTCTTAGCAGCAAATAAAATATCCGGCAGTATACCACAGGAGATAGAGCACCTGACAAACCTCACGCTAGCTTCTTCGCATGAAAAAGAATTTACTTACAGGAAATCTTCCTAGCTCCATTGGAAATCTTCCGAACTTGTTTCTCCTGAGCCTATCGCAGAATAAACTATCTGGACACATTCCACTTTCAATCGGACATCTTAGTGAGCTGAATGAGCTTTCTTTACAGGAAAATAGTCTGACTGGCCCAATCCCAGGAGCTTTAGGACAGTTCAAAAATTTGAAAACGCTCAACCTCTCTTGGAATAGCTTTTACGGTAGTATACCAAATAATCTGTTTACTCTCACGTCCCTTTCTCAAGCTTTAGACTTGTCTCACAACCAACTCTCTGGAGAAATACCATTGGAGGTTGGTTCATTTATCAACCTTGGCAGTTTGAATATATCCAATAACCAATTTTCTGGACAAATTGCATCCACTTTAGGTGAGTGCGTCCACTTGGAGTCCCTCCACATGGAGGCAAATCTTCTTGATGGAATGATTCCAAAATCTTTCGCAAATTTGAGAGGCATCATTGTGATGGATCTTTCTCAAAATAACTTGTCTGGAGAAATCCCAGAATTCATTCAGAACTTCAGTGACATAAAGTTCCTCAATTTGTCCTTCAACAATCTGGAGGGACCAGTACCAAGTGGGGGGATATTTCAGATTGCAAATGATGTGTTCATTCAAGGGAATAAGAAGTTATGTGCCAGCTCCCCGTTGTTACAGTTACCACTTTGCAATTCAAAGGCATCAAGCCAAGGACACAAATTGAACATTTTGAAGATATTAGGACTCATTTCTCTGTCTTTTGTCCTATTAGCATGCTTTGCAGTCATTCTTTTGAAGAAGAGAAAGAAAGTTAAACAAGCTGTTCATCCATCCTTCAAGGAATGGAAGAGGTTTTCATATGCTGATTTAGTCAAAGCAACAAACTGTTTCTCCTTAGCCAACTTGGTTGGATCAGGAAAATATGGATCAGTGTACAAAGGTACATTTCAGCTTGAAGACTATACAGTTGCTGTTAAAGTTTTCAAACTTGACCAACTTGGTGGACTAAGGAGCTTCCTCGCTGAGTGTGAGGCCTTGAGGAGTATTCGTCATCGGAATCTTGTATGGGTGATTACTGTGTGCTCATCATTTGATCCATCAGGACATCTGTTAGGTTCAAAGCTCTTATTCTTGAATATATGTCTAACGGTAGCCTAGAGAGATGGCTCTACCCTAAACAGGAGTATGGGTTAATAAGTCAATTGAGTTTGAGCTCCAGAATAACAATAGCCATGGACATAGCTTCTGCTTTGGATTATCTACACAACCACTGCATGCCACCTATTGTTCATTGTGACTTGAAGCCCAGCAATGTCATCCTTGATGATGTCATGGTGGCACATCTTGCTGACTTTGGGTTAGCCAAGTTTCTTCACGGTCTTAGTAACTCAGGCCACCATAGTTCTTCAAGCTTACTAGGACCAAGAGGATCAATCGGATACATTGCACCAGGTGAGAAATTTCGTCCAAAACGCTGTACATCACTGTCATGATTGTTTATTTGTGCTTATATTTTTATCTACTTTTCTGCCATTATATTTGTCATGATTCATTGTGTTTGTTCCTCACATGAAAAGATACAGTTGTTTGATCTTGCACTTCTTGTCAGAATTTTTATGATTTTCCCCTATTTTAAGAGAAACAGCCGTTTGATCAATTACACATAATATTGCAGAGTATGGCTTTGGGAGTAAACTCTCAACTGAAGGTGATGTGTACAGTTATGGAATTATCATCTTAGAAATGCTAACAGGGAGGCGTCCAACAGATGAGACGTTCAGTAGTGGTTTGAACCTTCATAAATTTGTTGCAAGAGCATTTCCTCACAAGACCAGCAAGGTTCTAGATCCTTGTATCGCTTCAAGTTTTGAAGACGTGAAGCAGGCAACAATTTGGAGCACGAAAATCATGCAGCAGCTGGAGCAAGAGCTGTATCATGGATCTTGTCAAAATCGGTCTCTCATGCTCTGTGGAAACACCCAAAGATAGGCCAACAATTCAGGAAGTTTATGCTCAAGTCATCAGCATCAAAGAAGCATTTGCAGCACTAGGTGGCTGAGGAAAAGAATAATTGTTTGTGCTGTTCGCATATTACTAGAGCATGATGGCCTATGTTCAATTTTCTTTTCATTTTTTCAATTTTCGTTTGAGATAGTTATTATATATGTACACCGGCAAGCATCTGACTCAATTGTCACACCGGTGAACTAGTTGGTTTGCTGAGACGGAATCCGCATACGCCTACGTTGCACACATATATTATAAGAAAAATAATAGCACAATCCTCTCCTCTAGTTGCATTCGTGTCGGATGGAGAAAAGACAAAAACTTAAGTTGTAAATCTCAAAGAGCTATATCAACTTTGTAGTTGTCAACTTTTTCATTAGAAATCATTTGACCAAGAAAAATTACGTTTGAATTTCTCATATTTTAAAATTTAAAATTTTCAAACAACCTCGGATGGAGAAACGGCCAAAACAAAAGTTGTACTACTCGACAATATCTATAACTTTGTTGTTCAGCCCAAGGACACATCGTATTTTGGAAGGAAGAAGATAATGAAATAGCAGTCATGTTGTATCGAATTGTTTCATCCTCTCGATAAAATAGATCAGCAATGGAGTGAGATTGGTATGACTTACTTTGGGTCAAAGGATAGGAGGGATGGCGGCAGGGATTGGGACAGTGGTCCTCAGGCAGAGCTAGCTCCTCGAGGCAAAGTGGACTAGGATGGGGACAGGATGGACTGAGGGAGGCACTGCTTGAGAGGCGGCTGACAACGACAATGGCGTTGATAGGGGCAGCGGTCCTTGGCGAAGCAGGGATGGAAACGATGGTGCTCATGAGCAGCGGAAACAGAGTGGCATTCCTTGGGGCAATAGCGAACAGTGACAACAATGGAGGGAGATGAAATGTTTACACCTGGAAGATATTGATAGGCGTGGGGCAATCAAATTTTTGGGCATGTTTGCCTTTGACCCGGTAGCGATAAAAGGGCAACTGTTGGATTTTCATTGTACTAGCATTGATCTCGCTTCTTTCTAGGAAATTTATTTTTGAATGATTGTTTTCTCAAACCATTTGATGCAGCTACCTGGAGTACATGCATGAGTCATCAACCATCTGATCCAACTACTTTCCGCCACAACCTTATAATCATCGGGCCACATCGGCTGCGGTGAAGCATAGTATAATGGCCATTATTGTAGGCTTCCTTCTCGAGACTCATCGGAAGGAGCACTCCATTTGTAGTGTAGGAGCGACTATGGTTCCAAGGCGACAGAAGAATGCTGATGAAGATCAGGCCATGCTCAAGCTAAGACACGCTAGGAGTGATGCTTGAGCTCTTTTGTTATTGCAAAGATCGCCTAGTTGGATGTTGGGCTATTCTGGAATTTTGGATTAACAGAGATAGGCAGCCAACCGCCTCTAGAAATGGCCGATTAGCAAGAACCATTTTGGAAAGGTGGCAGGGGTGCCCACCTCTGGAAATGTAAAACAGTCGGCTTAATTTGTTAATTGTTCCTGCAGTAGTGAACTAGCACTATGCTGGAGTAGTGAACCACCACTCATTCCTCCAAATTTACAAACAAGACATCTAGCAGTTCTGTACAGCACGAGACGTTTTGCAGAAGAAGCCGTTTTTCCAGTGAAAAATAGAAGGACCGGAGCCGTTTTGGACAATCCATGAATTATGGCTCCTCCAAAATGGCTCCGGCTCAAAGCCTATCAGAAGAAATCCTGATAAACACCCCCTTTGTCTTCTCGCTGACAGGGATACCACGACCTCGGGCTGTTGCTGAAGCTACTATACCGGCGCCAGGACCACGGGCGCTGCTACAAAGTACAAACTGCAAGTCCAAACCCTGTCGTCGCTCGCTCGGCACAGCTTTGGGCTGGGTGTTGGTGCTGCCATGTTGGACCGGGCCTATTGCCTGTTGGTGGATTTAGAACTGGGCTACCGCACAGGCCAGGGCCATGTGATAGTAAACAGCCATGCAGCCAGCCTCCTTCCATCCATCAGCGGTTGCAGCTCGTCGCTGGCTCCTACAGTTCGTCGGACTGTCGGAGACTAGAGACGATCCGATCTCTGTTTCTCTCTCCACACTGTAACGTTGTTATCTACCGCGTGATACCTGCTCACACGTCCGCACCCAATACGATAGAGCTAGCGCCCAGACGTCCAGACGGAAGCCCGCGTCCGAACGTCTGTGCCTACTCTGTGTCACATGTGCCCACACGCACGGAAAACCGTCATGCCCGCTTCGTTTCGCGCTCACACGCACGTGGGGACTGCCTGCGCCCGCTTCATTTCCCGCGTATCGTTTTCATGCGCACGCGAGGGCAACCCACGCACCTGCTCCGTATCATGCGAGTACACGGGAATCTACAAGCCTTGCGTACGTGCGGATGCGCACCGCGTGAGTCTGGTGGCCCCATCCAAAAATATACGCTTGAAACATCAAACAAATGCAACATAAAATATTTGCTACAACATATGTCTAAAACAACTAAAATATGTGGAACATACGCTTGCAACACATATGTATAGCCACCGCAGCATATGTATGAAACATATGTAACATGCAGATAAAACACTTGCAACATATATGTAAAACAGATGAAACATTTTGAACAGATATTTGCAACATACGTGTATAACCATTGCAACATATACAACATTCGTATCTACTTTTGCAACATACATATCAAACACTAGCAACATACCTCGGACATATTTGAAACACTTGAAACATTCATTCACAACATGCACTTTCAGCGTAACCTGGGCAGTCGGCGCAACGAACTAGCGAGGTGGAGGCGACCGCAGGTAGATGGAGGCGCCCCGCGGAACAAGTCTAGGAGAACGGGCGATGAGGTGGAGGTGGCCGCGGCAGACAGATAGAGACAGTCATGGCGGGCGAGGCGAATCCGAGCATGAGACGTGGGTGGGGCAAATCCGTGCGGGAGGGGGCGAGTTATCTGGATGGACAAACACGGAAGCATTATTGAATACGAATTATCCTCCGTTTAGAGGTCACGCGTCCGCGTCCTATCCTGTTCTGATAGGAGACCAGGTACATGTGTCCGTGTCAGATACGAAGTCCCCGAAGCTCATTTGTCTGCGTCCGAACGAATACTCAGGTTCCGTCAAAACATCATAGCCTCGATGCAACGCATGGACATATATCTAGTTTTATATATACAAATATGAGCAGGCGGGCTGTTTATTAAGGGTCCGTTTGGTTGAGGTATGGGTTGTGGGAAAACTGCTGTGGGGTGTGGCCTATGAGAAATCTGATAGCTGTTTGGTTGCACAGTTATGGCTTTTGGAAAAACTATTGGGTGAACCCTACATATCATCCCCACTCAACTCTCTCCAGCCTCTTCCTCTTCCATCTTCCAGGTTGTGCACGTTGAGGTGTCGAAGGCCGATATTGCGGAGGAGCCGCCGGCCTAGAGACCCGTGGAGGAGTCATCGCCCTGCAACCCGCGTGGCTGCACGGCTCATCGGCGCGGTGGCTCTGCTCGCCTGGAGCCGCGGCCAGACAATGGCGCTTTCCGTGGCTGCCACCGACCTAGAGGACCCCGGGAGCCCAATGGCTGTCGGCATGGAGACCTCGTGCGCAGACGAGGGAGGGAGGGCCACCGGGCTACATGGCACGTCGAGGAGCAGATCAAGCAGGGAGAGGCGGGTCGGTAAGGGAGGGAGGGCCATCGGCTAGCAGATTCAGCATGGAGGGAGGCATGTAGGAGGGAGGGGAGCCAGCTTGCCGGGCGCGCTTTGACGTTGATGGCACTGGTGGCGGCGATGGAGATCTCGATGGCTTGGTGGCATCTAGACAAAAACGTCGGGGGAAAGGAAAGCAATGAAGCGGTACGCTTCATAACGAGTGGCAGTGAATAATTTTTTCGAGCATGTGAAAGATGGAAGCCCGACAAAGCACCTCCCATCCTTCTACCAGAAATGAACTACTGAAAGCTGTTTTTTGGTCAAAGCAGCTAAAGCTTTCGAACCCTTTAGTTAGCTTTTGGCTACTGGGAAGAAAAAGTAGCCCCGGAAACCCAACCAAAGGACCGTAAAGAATGTATTGATGTAGCCGCCTGCCTCCACCTCGCCAGCGCCACGCTGACGACCAATGCCATCTCACTGCATAAGCCCGCCCCCCAGGCGAATCGAAGAAGCGCTCCCCACGGTCACGGGAGGGCAGTGGCATCCATGGCAACTTACGACAACTCAATGTTTCCACATTCGTCGTTGATAATGCGCGCTGCTATGCAAAAACAAGGACAACAAACAGATACCCCGTTTTCTAAGATAATAATGGAAAATCAGCATTGCACACTTTTCCATCAGCTTGCTTTCATATAGTATGATACGCATTATTCACGCATCTGCACGATTTCTTGTCATGGTTCTAAATCTCCGGATATAAAGTTTAGTGGCAGCCTCGTCGATCCGCTATAGCCGCTAATAGCCACTATTATCGCCGCTATTTATCTACTAATAATCACAGCCTGATCAATCCTCGCCACACACGTTCCTACCGAGGCCTGCACTCTTTCTTTATTAGTTTCCTTGTCCAAGGTCCAACTCGTGACTCCTCTGGCCTGCATTCTCTATCTCTCTCCACTGCAACACGTCTCTGGCCCTCTCTGCTGCTCTGACGGAAGGCCGGCGCGGAACAGTGAGGTGCGACAGCTTCGCGGCGCTAAATCACGCAATGTTTAGCGGATTTTGCGCGCTATATCCGGCTATTAGCGGGTTCCAACACCTAACGCTAAAAGTTAGATATCTTAGCTGCAGCTGTGTCCAGCAGAGATCTCCGGCTATAGCTGCCGCTATAGCCGGAGATTTAGAACCATGTTTCTTGTACGTGTATAATCAATGAAAATCAGCATGACACGCTTCTCCTAAATTCTCCATGCTTTCAACCACCATACCTCACATGCTTTCTGAAGTCAGGGTACCCTTATTATATTCAAGTGGTACCAGACGTAATCGCAGCTGTATGAGAATGTCATGAGTATCACTACTACTGTAAACTTTTCCGAGGCGGACGAAAAGCATTTACCTAGGCGGGCATCACGACCGCCTCGGTCCAATGGTCACGGTAAATAAATTTTTACTGAGGTGGTTGAAATGCCCGCCTCGATAAATTAAATAAAAAAACAAAAAAAAAGAAAAACCTGTGGATAGGCCCGTCGAGCCCATCCATGGGCCTGCCAAGCCCATCCATGCGCCTGTCGCGCCACCCTGGGAGGGGAGAAGGAGAGGGTGGCGGCGCTGCTCGGGGAAGGGAGAAGGAGAGGGTGACGGAGAGGGAGGGGGTGCGCTTGGGGAGGGGAGAGGAGACCGGCGTCTCGCGAGGAGAGGGTGGAGAGGAGCCGCGCGACTATCGGGAGAAGAGGGAATCGGAGTATCGGACAGAGGGTGAGGAGAGGAAATGAAACCCTAAGTTAGGTATTTATACTTGAACGCGCCTATCGGGCCTCGCCTGGGCCTATTGGGCCTCGGCCTTTTTTCCGAGGCGGGGCATTTAGGCGGTCCGCCTCTGAAAATAGAGGCATTAAAATCCACGCACTTATTCCTGCTGGTGGACTTGGCTCTTAACCCAACTACTTATAGCCGCAGAGGTGGCTCACCCCTGCTGGGCTGGTTGTCAAGTCGTTGGCCCACCACGCGACAACATGCAGCACTGAGCTGCATCTCCAGCGCAGACATGAAGTCAGCGGCCTGGTCCAGCAGCGCCGGTGTGGCCCAATACGAGAGGCGGTCCAACACGAGTCTAGCCGCGGATGGTCAGCACCTCGTCAAAATTTCTGAAAAAAAGGTTGTTGTCCAATGCCTAGCCCGTCACCCATATGGTGAAGCGCGTCCAGTATTGAGTTTAAATGGTCAATCAGCTCATTTATTTTGTATCATTAGACAAAAGCTCAACAATTTGTATATGCAATAAATAAATCTCTAGGAGGTTAAATGTTCAATCAGCTCATTTATTTTCTTTGAAGTCTCCTCGCATTTATTGCACCCCTCCCATCTCTCAATTCATTATTGAGTTTTCCTTAGTTGGATGTATGTAGTAAATGCTATAATTAATATGGTATTGGAACAATAATCACCGATCAATGTGTACCTATTGCCCTCCCCTCTGAGACGACCCTGCTTGGGTCCTTGCGTGGGAAGGGTTAGAATACGGCAAGGGCCGACCTAGGAGGCATGCTCCAACACCGACCATAGAGCCATAGACATATAGAGAGGGAACAGAGAACAAGAGAAAAAGAGGGAGTGAATGGAGGTGATAAGACAAATAAATAAAAGGAAAAACTAGGAATGCAAGCGGTGCCCAGTCAAATCCACCTACATCCCCATGAAAAACAGAAGTAAGCTATATGAACAGCGAGTCATATGAGAATGTGGAGTGTTTACTTGAGAAATCATATTTTAACTTGAGAAATCATATGAACACCCCTAATACTCCTTCCATCGGCAACGAGAATCATATTTAACTAGGGTAAAAGTCTTACAAAGTAGATTTTAACCTTTATATTTTTTATAATATGTAGTTAATTGTTAAAACATCAATCAGCACTTTCAATACAAAATCTATTGATGCAAGATTTATGCTCTAAACTTTTTTTTCAAGGGATCAGCAGGGGAGGCCTCTTAAATTTTTTATTATGTATATATCTGTACAAGTTACAAGGCTTCCTAAAAAACAAAAAAGAGAAGGACATTACATTTAAGGGATATTTTCTCTCCACAAAGTTAAAGCGGTTTTTACATTTTACTTGGCTCTGATACAAACCAAACCAAGCTCTTTCTTTAAGTCTTCTTTGCACATATTTAAATAGAAATTTGCATTGCTGAAAGTGACTCTGTTCATGGTTGTCCAAATAATCCAGCAGGCTGTTATTATAATTTCTTTGAAGATGTGATTGCCAAAAACATCTCGGGCTTCAATGACCATGTCTAAAGGTTGTTGTTGCAGGTTCCAACAGATAGAGATAGACTGCCAACAGTTTGTGATGAATGGACACTCAAAAAAGAGATGATTCTTGTCTCTTCGCAGTTACTGTTGCATAGGGCATAATTGCCTAATTGTTGCTTGAATCAGTAAGGTTTGACTTTTCTCTGGTCAAATATGATTCGTCATTTTTAGATGGAGGAGGTAAGGTTTACAACCGGAGTCATTGGACCGAATGATACAATCATTGATAAAGCTCTAAGCCTCTCATAATGTACGGGTTAGAGCAGTACACATTTAGAAACAATACGAAGTTCGGTTCTCAGATAATTTGAAACGCATGACATGACTGCTAAATAAATTCTCCACATTGCAAGTCATCCAAGAAATATAACAAGCTCTCAATATCTCATTGTAACTGACATCTATATTTAGTAGTATATATATTAGCTAGAAGCTCACGCACTTATGGTCCGGCCACCGTCGATGCGAATGACTTGGCCAGTGACATATGAAGACGCCGGCATACACAGAAACGACACCACGGACGCAACCTCCTCTACCTCCCCGCACCTCTGCATCGGAATCCGTGAAATCTCCTGCTCCAGAAATTCTGGTTCTACCTGTCAACTCGAAAAAAAAGAATAAGTAGGTAAACTTCATTGTCTATGTGCGTACCCTCGTTATATATGCAGCCTTAGTTATGATCTTATGCATTATGATATGCATGGGAAATGTGATTTTTCTGCAAACATATATTTTTGGTGAAAAGAAATTGTCTTATTTGCATTGTTATGGTTAAAACAAAGTCATTGCAGCAGATGCATTTGGTACACCATTTGATGTGGACAATTTTTCTTCTATTTGTGTACTAGCTAATTGATCATTATATCGTGGTAGAGAAATGAAATTTTGTAGAATAGCCTCATACAAAAATGTAAGTAATCGGAGTTTTGTTTTCTGATATATATAATCAGAATTTTCTTATTTGTTTGGCTTACTTTATTCTGCCATAGGATTGGAGGAACAAGTCGATAGATGGACCGGGATAGTTAAAGGACTGAAACGATGCAATTTGTGAGCATGAGGACCAGCATCAGTCAAATTTGAGAACCGTACACTTTACTCTAAATAATTGAGGGGCATTGGAAAAGTTGACGACGCAGGTCTAGTGGCTATATATGCACCTGTTTGAGTATATCAGTCGTGACAGCGCCGGGGGCAACACAGTTCACACGAATCTTGTCCTGGGACCACTCGGCAGCCAGGCTCCTTGTAAGCTGGTTCATTGCTGCTGCATGATAGTAGAATTCTGTCAGAAACAAAGAGAATATACTTTTTGAATGAACAATACAAAGTTTTGTTCAAACAATTTGACTTAATATGTCTAGAGAGTGAGATATTGCTCTTTTGCGTAAATTTGTGGGAATATCATGCTTCAGCCCAAACAAAACAAAAGGCTATATAGGTTTGTCTATCTGAACGAGGTCATTGGAGGATAAAAATGTAGCCAACAAGGAGGGGTTATTATGTTTGAGAAATCGTATAATCCTAGTTAAAGTAGTCTAGCATGAGTTCATAGTTCGATGAGATTACTCCAACCCTTGCATTATTTATGTTAATTATATGCATATGAAAAATGTTGTGACATGCGTTGTATGAATGTAGTGGCCCCAGCCCTAGTACCTCAGCGGTCATGAACGCCCCAGCCATGGTATTCCTCCCAGATAATGGATGTAGTGGCCCGATGGCCAAATCTGGCATCCCTTAGGCCGGATCTACGAGTGCTCGGTGTCTCGGGCAGGTTATGATGGCGCCACAATAAGCTCCAAGCGGCGACGTGGAGGCAGGGCGGTGGCCCACTGCGAGGAGGCGGACACGCTGTGGGTGGAGATGCCACCAGCACTCAGGCTCTCTGTGGATTCAGCCAACATCATGGACATCATCGCTTCTTCCCAGTCGAAAGCCGTGAGGTCAGGAACCCCGCTGACCTAGCCGGGATGCCATGCATGCATGCTCATCGTGGATTCCGCCGTGCCCACACTCGGCGACCCGGGTGTCTGGTGTTGCCGAGATGGTGCTGCGGTGATGCTTCATCACAACAGAAAGAAGGATGGTCACGCTTCTATGTAGGTGAGGCCACACTTTGCCGCGTCTCGGACAGTAGGCTGCAGGGTCCTCCACGTGCAGGTTCGGATGTGGCTGGTGCCTGGTGGCACCATCCTTCGTGGTTCCTGCCGCACCAGTGTGGTGTCAACGACAGCAACAAGCAAGGCGAATCTATGGCAGTTAACGGGGCTGCTAGCCCGGTGCACCTCATCCATTTTCGGGCAACCCATGATGGCCTATTGTGGATTGGTGATTGTTGGTTTGGCTGCGGTCCACATGGAATGGCGCTACCTAGCCACGCATATCAGTGGCTAGCTCTTTGCGGCAGCGTCAATCAATCTGAGGCGACAATTTGAGGATGTCGTTTCCTCCATAGAGGCATTGCTACAAGGAACCCCACACCCTTCCTATTTTTTGGCTGTTGCAATAGCATGTGAGGCTGGCGTCTTTTGCCATTACAGTGCTGGTGCGTGTGTTCTATGCCGTTGTGACGGTTGCCTTGTTTTCGCTCCTATCATAGGGTTTTGTCACTAACTCTACTTAGAATTCACTCCATCACTCTCATATAGTGTATATTATGGGGTTTAGAACAGAATTAAAGAGAGATGGATACAAGAACAGGGCAATTTGCTCCCGCGCGCCGCCGTCTTCGGACACAGCTGGCCAACTACTTCTCTGTTCTATCCTGCTCTCCCCTTCCTCGTGATGTCCCTCTTAGATCTACACGTCTCTCCTCCTGGAAGGTATAGGCCTGTGCTACATGGATATCAAAGCCGGTCCAAAGTACTTAGTGTGTTGGGCTTCCTTTCTCTGTTGGGCTTCTTGGTACTTGGGCTGCTTCTGACAACAACTCCGAGTTCCACAGCTTCATATGCTTCAGGTTCTTCAGGCTTGTCAGAACTGTATCTGACAGGTTTTTTTAGTGGTAGTTTTTTTATCTTCGTTCTTAATGCTAAGTTGCTTCTTCTCTATTATTTCTGCTTTTTCTAGATTCATAATTTTTGCTACGCATCTAGATATATATTATTTCTACATACATAATAAAAGCTATGAATTTAAAAATATCAAAACGTCTTATAATTTAGGATATTAGAAGTAATATATACCCAGCAAAATTCTTGCCGTCTGCTTTTCGAAAAACAATGTGCAATATATATTTCTAATTGGCATAGCATGCACTTATTGGTACCTTTGGAGATGCAGTAGAGGACGAGCCCTGGGTAACCCAGGTAGCTTGCGATGGAGGAGACATGGACGACGCTTCCTCCTCCGGCGATGGAAGCTCTAACGAGGAGAGGGTGCACGAGCTGGCAGAGATGGAAGCTTGACTCCAAGTTGGTCGCCATCACATGCGAGTAGTCCTCGGCCGTGCACTCCGCCGCCGGCTTCAAGAACGCCTGGCCGGCGTTGTTCACCAGGATGTCAAGCGTGCCGGCGAAGGTCGCCTTGACCGTGTCCATGAGCTTCTCCCGGTCGGCCGGCACAGAGACGTCGCAGACGGAGACGGTGACGACGAGGCCCTTCTCCGCCCACTGGCGGCGAGACTCCTCAAGCTCTGCCGCGTTTCGCGCGCACGTGTGCACCCGCGCGCCGAGCCCGGCCAGCTCTTCGACGATCGCGTGGCCGATCCCCTTGCTGCCGCCGGTGACCAGCGCTGTCGCGCCGGCGAGGCTCCACCTCTCTTGCCTGCTCCCGCTAGCGGCTGCCATGAAAGCTAGCTACTACCTGATTTTCTTAAGTTTCAAGCTGAGTATGCTTAGCATGGGTGACTGATTCCTTCTGTTAGCAGTAGGCGGATGCTCAGATGCAGTATGATAGCACTAGCAATTAGAGGCATGCTAAATGCCAAGAACTAGCGACGATGACTCAGTAAACACCAAGAATATGAATATGCTATGATTGTTTATACTAGTCCATCCACCATACTCTCGCATGGGTTAGAATTTTAGAAGATAAAAATATTAGGTACTGTTTTATATTTCATTCATTTCAAATTATAAGCTATTTTTTGCTTTTCTAGATATATTATTTTTACTATGTATCTAGAAAGTACATCTAAGTGTGTAGTAAAAGCTATGTATTTAGAAAACTCAAAACGTTTTATACTTTGAAATGAAGAGAGTACCTCCGACTAATAAAGAATTACTTATATTAAGTTATAAGTTTTTCTCTTTGTTTATTTTCTAACATAGTAGACATAATAGATTCTCTGTATTCTATATATAGTTTTCAAAGACCTATTAATTACTATATTTTTAAGTGAATAATCTATATATTTTTATCCATATTCATATTTTTTCTTTGCATAGGATCTCTATATATTTTAAATATGCAATTACTTTGAAACCTTGCAATTAATCATGGTGGTTCTTGTTGGATCATGTATCTCATGAAGTCATAAATATAAATTTTGATTTTTCAAATTTTATTCTTATCAACTGTTATGGATTTTTTCTCTCTCCTCAAGTTAAGTTGAAACTTTTGTGCTTATTGTATCTCTCATTAACTCTCCTTTTTATACATTCTAAAAATAAGGTTTTTAGGCCATATAGTATGTTCTTAAGTACTAAACAATAGCATAAGCCATCATTTGAAACATGCAACATACCACTTAAGATAAGTCGTTGAGCTTGAAGTGAGATCTCCAACAAGGTAGCAATGCTAACCCCGTGAGAATTTTAATACTTAAACCTTATAATGATTGACTTTTTACTCTAAAATATTCTTAATGGGCCAGAAAAATATAGCCATAAGTGGTCTCCCACACTTCTTAAGAGGAGTGAATTTTACTATCAACAAATTATATTTACGGTTATGGTTATACTATCAATATAGACATATAAAATATTTTAGTTAAAATACATAAATATATTAAAGTAATAATCTATATAAATCATATGTTATGGTTATTAATAAGGTTTTAAATAATTCGTTCGTATCATTAGTACATGAGTTATTAAGAAAATATTTTTTATATGATGAAACATAACATATGTATTTTATTGCTCATTCATGTTGGTACAATGCATATATTCACTTTAATCGAATCTTACTATATTAATATTGATAGAGGTGGGCAAATATAGAAACATATGCATGCTCTATCCATCATTTAAACATTTTTTTTGTAATAGGAGATGTTAAAAATTTAGATGCAAATTTGAGGGGATATTTAAATTTTCTAATAATGAGATGAAAATTAAGTTATATCGATCATAATAAGTGGACGTCTACTTTATATCATGTTTGTTAACCACATATGTGGGTAATATAAATTAGGGTCATGAGTCAGTTTATATTGTTTTACACAATAGCAGAAATGAATAATTATTTAAAAATAGAATAGATCAAATAGCTATTATTATTATCAATGGTGATTAGTTATACCTTATTTATGCTAAGATTTTTCTGATTTTTAAGATAATTTCTAAGATCTATCTTTTGTTTTCCCACCAAGTCTTGTGAGGATTAACATGCAGGCTCCAACGGGGACCTCTGGTTAGAAATTCTTGTATTTATATTTATATTTCTAGTGTGATATGTATTTAGTTTAAATCTAGTCTTAAGATATATAAACTCTTGATACACCCTTTGTGTGTTTTTGTAAATCTATAGCTTATCTTTTATCTTTTAATCGAGTTGTTGCATTTTTTTCACATGTTAATTAGAAATTCTAGTACTCTTTATCTTTTATTCAAAATTGTTTTATATTAAAAATAGTCTAGATCCTAGTAGTTTTGTTAACCACTGTAACACCCTAAAATTTGTATAATTTTAAAATAGGAGAAACTGATTTCTTTATGTATTTTTGTGAGCATTTAAATTTACACAAATAATAACTTTGTTAAAAATAAAATTAAATATAAGGTCTACATACATGATTGTGCTTCGTGTGGATGCATATTTGTTTTTTGATACTTGGGTTTGATTAAAATTTGAAAAGAATTTGAATTTGGTTTTAATTTGGATTTGGAAATCAAATTAAAAAAAGAATTTTATTTTTCCACTCCTTCTGGCCCAGCTCGGCCTGGTCACCCGTGGCCCACTCCAGCTTTCCAGCGCGGCCTGCCTCCTTCTCCGCTTTTCTCTCAGCGCACAGCCCAGTCTTCCTCCACGGCCCGCTACTCCCCCGCGCCTCTCCCGCAAGCCCAGTTCGCTTCACGGCCAGCATTGCCGCGCCACTCCTCTTTTCGCTTGGTGATGCTAACGGGTGGGGCCACTCTGTCAGCCGCATCCTCTCCTTCCCTGCTCGAGTCCGCGCCGGTCACGACCGCCGCCGTCGGAGTTTGCTCCACCCATGTCTCGCCTCCTTGTCGTGCCTCCCAAGCCACCTGCTCTCTTAAATAGCAGCAGAGCACCGCCCGCGCCTCCCTATCTCGTTTCCGAGCCACAACCGCATCATCGAGTAGCTGCACCATAGCTAACCCTAGCGCCGCTGCCATAACCGTCAGCCACTGAGCGCCGCACCATCCTCCGTTGCTCCGCACCATGGTAAGCTACCTAGCCATGACCTCCGTTCCCTCCTCTACCTCCTGATGTTTTTCTCGCTTCGAATCGAGGCCCATAGGCCGTGTTCCCTGTGCGCCGCTCGTCACCGTTAATGGCGCCGCCACCAAGCTCACCGCCACCCATGCCGGACCTTTCTCTCTCTCTTTGATCTATTCCTAGCCATTCGATCTTGATTCAGCGGCCGATATCATGCGATACCGGTTCGGCCGATAGTCTACAAATGAGACCCTCTATTTTCCACAAATCAACCCGTCGTCCCTGCAATTTTGTTAAAGAGCCCCTATAATTTTCTAGGTCTAAACCCACGGTCCAAAGTGTATTTTCAACATACATTTTCCTATTCTAAAAGTGTAGATTCCCTCTGTTAGATCCAAAATACACTTTCATCTATTTACAGTTTTGCCACTATTTTATTTAGGCCATAACTTCTCTGTTTTAACTCTGATTTGATCCGTTCAAGTTGCGTTAGATTCGTAATTGAGTAATCTATATGTTCAAGCTACTGTTAAATATATTTTCAACTTTTGAAATTCAAGGTTAGATTTAATCTATTATTTTATTAAAGAAAATCTTGTTTAATTCATAACTTCTTTGTTATAGCTCCGATTAGAGTGTTTTTTATGCCTATGTGATCGTAGTAATGTGTAGAACATCTTTAAAACCTTTTTACTTGTTGTTTCATATGTTTGGTGTACTATTTTAATTTAGTTCTATTGTTTGCTTCGCGTATGATTGTATGGATGCTTGTGTGGTGCTATAATCATGTCCAGTCGGTGAGATATACATGGTCAATCCAGAAGCAATCCTTTGAAGGTTTGTACTAGAAGAAGGATCTAAGTTTAAGGTAAGTATAGCATGGGATCTTCCATGTTGTCCTCTACACCTTTAATCATGTAATTCATGCTGCATATGTCTACCTTGATTACCACTAAGGATTTCCTTATACTTTGTTACCTTGTGCCTTGATACCAATGGGGTATTGCATTGGGTAGTATGATGCTAGTGCTCAACTAAAGCTATGATCTTGTAACTTGACTAGTGGATTATGCAATAAACATTAAAAGATGTTTGTAGCAACATGGAACTAGGGGGCTAGAGCATTGGGCTGTTTTTATGGTGCTATAGATTTCTCTCTCTAAGGACTTATCTGTTAGTGATCATCCGGGACTTATAGTATAGCTGTGAGGGCTACATGGCTCTGGTTTTAGCTCAGTATGAGGACCTTTTTTAGCATGTTAGTGGTTACCTTTATTGGCGTAAGGATGGCTTGACGAATCGGGTATAGTGCGCCCTCTGTCCCCTTGTGTATAGGCTGCGCGTCATTGTGCCATCGGGAAGGGGGGCGCTACATCTATTTGTCGAGTGAATCTAATGGCCCTAACTTGTTAGACGAACCTTTGAAAGGCTTCATAGTGAATCCTACCAACCTTCCTTGGAAGTGGGTCAAGAGATTAGCTACCTCGGATGAAAGGGTAAATCAAGACTCATAGTGAAAGTATACAACCTCTACAGAGTGTAAAACTAGTATATCAGCCGTGCTCACAGTCACGAGCGGCCTTGGAACCCTTACGGAATAGATGATGAACACTGATGATACTGATGATAAAGATGCTCATTATTAATTATGGTTTATGCTATTCATTATTCATGTTTACCTGATCATGTGTTTATATAGGCTTATGGACAAACTTGTTGCCGCCCAATTGCTAAAATCATGACTCACAAAAAGCTAATCCCAGTTAAACCAGTGTCAACCTTTTGAGCCTCATGAACCCTATGTTATATTTGTTGAGTACGACATGTACTTACGCTTGCTTTATTTTTCAATTATTTGGATAAAAATCATGGATGGATACCAGATTGCAAGAGTTTGGAGAAATTAGGCTTGTGATCAACTAGTCAGTTATCCCTGTGTAACTAGAGTCTTCACCCAAAGATCGGAGTTGTCTTTTTGTTGTTTGTTGTCTAAGGTTATATTATTTATACTAAGTACGTTATATATTGAGCATTGCCTATTGATATTACCCTTATTTGTAGCTATATGTGAGATTTGACTTCCTATGCTCATATATGGTGTGTATTTGGTTTTGTTCTTAAAACCGGGTGTTACAACCACATAAGTTGAAACTTAGCTTGCATCCCGACAGTAAACGTATTGAATTTGTTATATCTCAGGATTATATGTGTAGTATTATTTATATATATCATAGAGTGAATAAAAATTAAATTAATAATATTGACATGACAATGTTTAGTAAGAATGTACAAGGCTATTCAAAATAATAACATGAAATTCATTCTCATGGAGTATTTATTAATATAAAGTGTTATTGCTACGTGGTGTGTTAAGTTAATAATTTTCTATGTTTCATAATTTGTTAAAATAAATATTTAACCTAATCTATACATGTCTATTTGATATACATGGTGCAACCTAGCATTTATGGTATTGATTTATTTTTTGTGATAATATAAATTAATGTTATGTGTAGATTGTAGAGAATTTTTGTTTATTATTTATAATAGCTAAGGTACATACAAATATAAAGCTAATACCTTATATTATCTTTCACAGCGACATATATGGATACATTGAATGCAAAGTTAGAATATTACTATACATTATCTTTCACAGCGACATACATGATAAAGGTGGATAGTTTATAAAATCATCATGAGGTATTTTAAATTATATTTCATAATGGTAGATGTTCGTAATTTAGATATAAAGTTATGTCATTACTTTAAATTATCATTCATAATGACAAATTAAAGCTAGGTAATTTAGACACAATGTTAGGGGTTGTATTAAATTATGTTTTGTAATGGCCAAGGTGGGTAATTTAGATACAAATTTAGGGGTTATTTTGTTTTTTTATAATAATTGATGTGGGTAATTTATATACAAATATGGGGGGTTATTTTGAATTATCTTTTGTAATGGTAGAGGTGGGTAATTTACATGCACAATTAGGGGGTTACTTTATGTATTTTTCATAATGACAGTAGTGGGTAATTTTTTAATAAAGTACAATAGATCTAATGACTAATATAGGTCATGATAATTAGAGTCTACCAAATCAAAGGTTAGATATTTCTGATTATTGTGAGAATTTCTAGGATTTATCTTTTTTCTTAACGCGTCTGGTGAGAATTAACGTGGTACCTCATTTGGGGGCTCTAATTAGTAATAGTAAGATACCTGACTTTTCCAAAGACTTCTCCAGTGGATAAAAGTATGATACTCTTTCGGGTGAAATACTTTCTAGAGTATGCTATAATTGTTTTGTCTCTACATAAAAAAACACTCCCCCAAGATGAAGGATTATATTGTACCCATGGTACCACCTCCTCCTATATAGGTGGAAGCTTTGGTTTTAATTTTTTAAATCTTTTTCAAATCATATTATAAAAATAACTCTAAAATGTTTTTTTACATTTCATTCTTTTTGGCCGCGCCAAACCATGTGATGTGGCAAATAAAATTACTCTTCCACGCCACATGGTTTGGCAGTTGCAGTAGTGTGGTGCACAAGTTGAGGTAGGTTGTGGTTTTACGTGAAGTAATCCAATGTATTAATGTTTTCTAGCTGAAAATCTGACTTGTACAAACTTTCGGATGTCAAAAACATTATGAGCCTGTTTGTTTCCTTGCACAAGTGTGGCTTGTATGGATGGCCAGAGACAGGTTTGGGACGTCCTAACGGGGTGCGACTATGTTTGTTTTCCATGTATGAAATGAGCCAGGTTGAGAATGACCGGTGTTTGGTAGACTGTACAGATAAATCTGCTTACATTGCATCAAATTATGGTGGGGTTACCACCATACCACATCTCTCTTCTTCCCTTCCCCTCACATCACCATTGTTCTTAGACATTTTCACAAACACCTTGCATGCAGGCTAGACAAGAAGCCACAAAAGTGAACATGCTGATATTTGACCACAACGATGAGGGCTCCAACCAAGGCCTCATCAAGCAGAAGCACACCAAGAACATGAGCAAACATGAGAAGCCACAACTGAGCTCAGGTGGAGAAGGTGTAGCACTGTGGTGCCCCTTTTGTTCACACCGCCGTGGGAGGAAGAGCATGGGCCGCTGGTGAGCACTCCCTCCCACGGCCTCCGTGATGTTCTCCTCTAGCACAGCTGAGCCTGGGTGGCAGAGGCGCTGCGCTATCGCGTCCCTCGTGTCTGTGCCGCCACAAGAGTGTAGCACCCAGTTTTAAAAACAAAACAAGATACACACCATATGTGAGCCTAGGAAATCAAATCTCACATATAGCTACAAATAAGGGTAATATCAAAAGACAATGCTCAATATATAACGTACTTAGTATAAAAGATATAACCTTAGACAACAAACGGCGGAAAGACAACTCCGATTTTTGGGTGAAGACTCCAATTCCACGGAGACAACTGACTGGTTGATCACGAGCCTAATTTCTCCAAACTCTAGCAATCTGGTAGCCATCCGAGATTTTTCCAAATATGTGAAAAATAAAGCAAGCGTAAGTACATGTCGTACTCAACAAATAGAACATGGGGTTCATGAGGCTCAAAAGGCTGACACTGGTTTACTGCGATTAGCTTTTAGCGAGTCACAATTTTAAGCAATTGAGTAGCAACAAGTTTATCACAGCCTATGTAAACACATGATCAGGTAAACATGAATAATGAATAGCATAAACAGTTACCCATTAATGAGCATCTTTATCATCAGTGTTCATCATCTATTACGTAAGGGTTCTAAGGCCGCTCGTGACGGTGAGCACGGCTGATATACCAGTTTTACACTCTATAGAGGTTGTACACTTTCACTGTGAGTCGTGATTTACCCTTTCGCCCAAGGTGATCAACCTCTTGACCCACTACCAAGGAAGGTTGGCAGGGTCCAATATGAAGCCTTTCAAATGTTCGTCTAACAAGTTAGGGCCATTAGATTCACTCGACAAATAGATATAGGAACCCCCTGTCGAATGTGACAATTCCACGGCTATACAAATAAGAGTAGAGGCTATCCTATACCCGATTCAGTAAGCAATTCTTACACCAATAAAGGTAACCTCTAACAAGCTAGAAAAGGTCCTCAAACAGAGCTAAAGCTAGAGCCATGTAGCCCTCACAGTTATACTATAAGTATCGGATGATCACTTACAGCTAAGTCCTTAGGGAGAGGAATCCAGAGCACCATAAAATAATCCAATGCTCTAGCCCCCTTGTTCCATGTTGCTAAAAATCATCTTTTAGTGTATATTGCATATTCTATTAGTCAAGTTACAAGATCATGTTTATTCATCTTGAGCACTAGCATAATACTACCCAACGCATAATCACCCATGGTGTCAAGGTACAAGATATCAAATATCTAGGATATCCTTATTGGCAACAAGGTAGACACATGCAATATTAATTAAGTGATTAAAGGTGAATAGGTAACAAGGATGGTCCCATGCTATACTTGCCATAAAACTCTGATCCTTCTTTAAGTCCAAAACTTTAAAAGAACTCCTTCTTGATCAACATGTAAAGCTCACCGACTGGACAAGATCATAAAGCACCACACAAGCATCCATGCAATCATACACGAAGCAAACAATAGATCTAAATTAGAATAGTACACCAAACATAATAAACAGCAAGTAAAATTGTTTTAAAGACGTTCTGCAAACACAGGCGCTAAAAGCACACAAATCGGAGCTAAAGTTTGAAAGAAACGACTACCGAAAGATCTACTCATAAGAGAAAATATCAAACTATAAGCTTCATGTGTTTAAACTATATAAAAGCATATATAAATTGAATTAAGTCAAATTTAGATTTGGATTATAAAACTAAAGTAAAATAAATCATATTTTATTTATAAAATTCAGTTGCATAATTATTATTCAAGTTAGAGTTTATACCATGAAATTCTAGAAATAGTGACATGACAAACATTGTTACTAACGCGTAGGTCTCGTTGTAGTGAATCTAGCACAACTTAAACGGGTCAAATAGAAGCTAAAACGTAGAAGATATGAATTAAACAAGATTTTCTTTAATAAAATAATAGATTAAATCTAACCTCAAATTTTAAAAGTTGAAAACATATCTAACAATAGTATAAACATGTAGATTATAGAATTACGAGCCTAACGCAAGTTGAACGGATCAAATCAGAGTTAAAACGGAGAAAATATGGCCTACAGAAGGTATTGGCAAAACTGTAAATAGATGGAAACGTATTTTGGATCTAAACCGGGAGAATTACGCTTTTAAAAGAAGAAATTGAATTCTGTGATTGCGCTCTGGACTGTGGGTGCTATAATAAAAAAAACCCGAGGGGCTCTTTAGAAAAAATACCAGGATGGTAGGTTTTATTTAGCATAAGCGAAGGGGCTCTTTAACAAAATTACCACCGAAGGGGGTACCGGTTAATCCTGACCATTGGATCTACTTTGGATGGCCGAAAACAGAAACAAAGGAGAGAGAGAGCATGCGGCCGGCCGGAATAGAGACCAACACGGCGATGGCCATGGCCGACGGGGTTGGACCTCTCCAGAGTTCATCAAATCCGTGACTCCAGCCTTCATCGGTCACGGGAATAGCATGGGGAGGTATATGGAAGCACGGCGAACTCAGCTAGGGGTCAGCGAAGGTCGTGATGGCAAGGTGGTGACGCGGTGCTCGAAGTAGCAGCTCAAGCTCACCGGCGAAGCTTCGGCGATGCGGAGAGAAGGACAGAGAGCGATAGAGAAGGCGTATGGGGCACCTGCGGGTTGCTTACCTTCACTCGAAGCTCGGGGACGCGGTTGCGGTGACAGAGAAACAATGGAGCAGTGAACCGACGGCAATGGCGACTCTAGGGTTGCGCGGCGGCGCTGCGGCTCGAATCGGGTGGCGGCTAGCTTCTGGGAATGGATAAGAGGCAGCTCGGTCACTATTTATGGGGCGGGTGGCATGGCGCTCATGTCGAATCAAGTGGCGTCGAGGCGACAGTGGACTCAGCTGCGATGATGGAGTCCGATGCGGTGACGGGAGGTAAGAGAAAGGAGGGGAGAGGCTGACCTGTGGGGTCCATGAGTCAGAGAGAGAGAGGGCGCGGGGCTAGGTTGTCAGACAAGTAGAGGGGAAGAGAAGGCGGGGACACGGGCTTCCGTGCAGCTTAGCTGCTAGGCCACGGCTGTGATTGGTAATGGGCCGAGAGAGCTAGGCCGCGGGGTTGGGAGAAAGGGAGCTGGGTCGTCCGGCCAGAAGAGGAGGGGAAAAGATTTTCCATTTTCAAATCCTTTTCTATTTTGCTTTCAAAGCCAAATTCAATTACGAATCAAATCAAATTCAAATAGAGTTTCAAATATACTTTTCAACCTAAATAAAAATAAGAAATTTTAGTAAGTTTTCTAGAAATATTTTTTACAATTTTTTTAAAATTCTTTTATTTTCAAGTTTTCTTTTCTTTTACTTCAAAGGCATTTTTAGATTCACTTTCAAAAGCATTTTAAATTTATTTTGAATTTTGAATTCAACCAGTCAACTCAATAAATCAAATGCAAGGGCATGTATGTGCAAACATGTTGGTATTCCTTATGATGAATTTTAATATAATGAAAAATATTATTTTTCCTATATTTCATGAGCACAAATTTCAAAAATAGATCATTTTAATTCTATTTTCAAAGGAGCAAATTTTATGGTGTTACAATTCTACCCCCCATAAGATGAATCTCATCCCTGAGATTCGAAAGACGTCGTCTAGGAGATAGGGATACTCCATCTTTGGTTTCTTCTTTACTTCCTCGTATAGTTCCATCGTCTTGATAAGGATTCCACTTTACTTTGCATACATGTTAATCTTACTCCAAGTAACTTGCCAAACCGATTCCAAGATTTTGACAGGTTCTTCGGACCATGCCTAGGTAACTCCAATCACTAGGCCACCTTTCCTTCTTAGTCCATAATATCAATTCTTTTTCTTAAAATATTCACCTTCCAATGAAGCCTAACAAATCTCTTGGTCAGAAAGGGATTCTGCTACTGATCTTTAAAACATTAAGGATTCTAATTAAGTTGCTCAAACTTGGAATACAATTCTTAGTCTTTGGTGTCACCCGAACCTTCTTAGCACAACTCTCCGTTGCTAAGGGCATCGGCCATGACTTTTCTCCTCGAAGTGATAGCACTTTTCCAAGTCATAATCAATTTTCATTCCAACAAGGATAACACAAGCTCAAGACCAACTTAGTGAAGATGTCTTGTAGATTCTTGTGATCCTCCTAGATGTCACTTTTACTTCCAAAAAGATAGTACTTCCATGTTTCACAATGGATAACTCCAGATAACATGTTAGGTAGTTCCACTCACGCTTCCTTATTTGACTTAATGAACAAGCCACTACTTTTCTTCTTGTATAAGGACACATCCCACACCTTGACAAAGTGCATCCCAGTGGACATAAAGCTCTTGTCCGAATTTGGCAAAGCTAATACTTAGGTTTTTCTTCAACGTCTTCTTAGACTCCTTCAAATACTTAGCTGATGTCTCTCGATCCAAACAAACTTAAAAGCTTCTTCAGTAGCTTACCACTATCTTGATGATCTTGGATAAACCTCACTTGAACCTCTAATCAAATCTCACCATTGAAAACTCTGAGTTTCTCTCTCACATCCTTGAGTACCACCTTTCTCATCAGATCAACCGATTCTTCCAAGTGAGAGCTAGAATCTACAAAACCACCTTCACTTTGGCTACCCCGTTAAGAAAAGATCAACTAGGGGACACAAAAAGGGTAGCTTGCACCTTCTTCTATATGAGCTAACTAGTATCAAGGCGTTCTGACATCCTAATGCTACTCTTGTGTATGGGCAAGAACAAGAAATCTGAAATTCTTCGCGGGATAAAAGACAGCAGCGCGGTAAAACAGTAGTAACTCTCATTCCATTAATCCACTGAAGTTGTAGCTTACACCGTTGGAAATCTTATAAAATTCTCCACAACTTTCCTATAGTTCACTTTTCCAAATTCTGCAGTTAACTTGGTTGAAAAGAGTGCACAATAGAAACTGTTCCCGGTTTCAGACAGCGCGGTTGCCTCGTCTTGTGATTTTCATAACTCCATATTCAAAACAGATATGAGGGCGGTTCTTGCTGTCACAGAAAGATATCGAAGTCTACTATTGTCTAGAATTCTCTCATGATTTTTGATCATCCAAAATCAGGAGATATAAGTCAAAGAGTGTACACTAGTGCGAAAGGTAGGATAGGAAAAACAAAAGAAAACCTTAACCCAACTATTTATTTCATTAATCCTTATACCTTAGGCCTATAAGATAAATGATATTGTGGGAACACCCAACAAGATCATTGCAGTCATTTCAATGATGCAAAACAATCATAAGCATATTAATAATTCAACAGAGCAATAAAGGTGCACAACTCAATCATTAACTCAACTTGCGATACTATCGTTTTTATTACATAAAGGGCACAAACTCCTATTCCTTTACTAAAGATCTTGGGTCGTCTAGCATGACTTCTTCATTCGTCACTCTCACCGAATGCTTCTTTTGGGTTGGGTATCATGGACACTTTCCGGTAGCAATCTTGTAGTAATCCGACTCTGGCCACTTCCATGGTACAATTGTTAATTCTTCTATGGGCAGAGTTTAACATAATGTCCTTCTTGCTGACAATGATAACACTTTCTCTTAGCTGGATCTTTTGTGATGTCATACTCCATAGAATTGTTGCTTAGTGTGTTGTCAGCTTGCTGACTCTAAAGGTTCATCTTTGTTTGATTGGACCGCTTTCTAGCTCACTTGCTCTTTCAGGATGAAACTCTTTATAGGTGATCATCCACCCATCTATGCATACCTCATGTGGAAAGAGTGGAGTAATCTTAGCTTGAGAAACTTCTGACTCTTTAGAGTCTGAATTTATCCGACTAGGGATTAGAGCTGGAGGTGACAATGTAGTAGAACTCAAATGTTGGTAACTCCCCCATACTGGCTCCAGTCAGTTTGCCTTTCTCTTCTTATCCACATTGGCCTCACAACTCGGGTTCACCTTGACTTCCTTCCTAGTTGGCTTGTTTCGAAGACAAGGAAAACCATAATGTTCACAACAATGACATTGATACTGGCTTCCGAGCGTATTTCTACTAGCACCTTCATTGGACTTCATTTTCTTCCAAGCTTCTGCCACTTGTCTCTTCACTGGTCCCTTTGGTATGTTGGTTTGACCTTGTGGCAAGAACTGTTGAGAACTCCCCTGTTGAGTCATTCCCTCTAGTACTTGTTGTGTAGCTACAAGCTTCTCCTTGTCGAATACAGTCAACAACAATGTAGCTTGGTCCTCTTGACCTTTAATGTCGGTTGTCTCCTTATTATGACCCATCTATTTAGACAAAGAGAGAGGATTGAGAATAGAAACAAGTTTTTAATAATAAAACAGAAGCCGAAGTGAGTATAACTTTTAGCAAATAACAAGGTTAGGGGGAAAACAAGAACTAAGCAGAGATGAGAGCATGCTAAAATGTCCATTTCTAACTAGGCTTGCGTCCTACAGTCAGCATTGCTCTGATACCACTTTGTAGTACTTGGTTTTAAGAACAAAATCAGATACACATCATATGTGAGCCCAGGAAGTCAAATCTCACATATTGCTACAAACAAGGGTAATATCGAAAGACAATACTCAATATATAACGTACTTAGTATAAATGATATAACCTTAGACAGCAAACAACGGAAAGACAACTTTGATCTTCGGGTAAAGACTCCAATTCCACAGGGACAACTGACTGGTTGATCACAAGCCTAATTCCTCCAAACTCTAGCAATCTGGCACCCCTCCGGGATTTTTTCAAATATATGAAAAATAAAGCAAGTGTAAGTACATGTGATACTCAACAAATATAACATGGGGTTCATGAGGCTCAAAAGGCTGACACTGGTTTACTGCGATTAGCTTTTAGTGAGTCATAATTTTAAGCAATTGAGTAGCAATAGGTTTATCACAGCCCATGTAAACACATGATCAGGTAAACATGAATAATAAATAGCATAAACAGTTAACCATTAATGAGCATCTTTATCATCAGTATCATCAATGTTCATCATCTATTTCGTAAGGGTTCCAAGGCCGCTCGGGACCATGAGCATGGCTGATATATCAGTTTTACACTCTGCAGAAGTTGTACATTTTCACTATGAGTCGTGATTTACCCTTTCACCCAAGGTGATCTGCCTCTTAACCCACTACCAAGGAAGGTTGGTAGGGTTCACTATGAAGCCTTTCAAAGGTTCGTCTAACAAGTTAGGGACCTTAGATTCACTAGGCAAACAGATATAGGAACCCCCTGTCGAATGGCACAATTCCATCACGGCTATACACATAAGAGTAGATGTTGTCCTATACCCAATTCAGTAAGCCATTCTTACGCCAATAAAGGTAACCTCTAACAAGCTAGAAAAGGTCATCATACTGAGCAAAAGCCAGAGCCATGTAACCCTCACAGTTGTACTGTAAGTCCTGGATGATCACTTACAGTTAAGTCCTTAGGGAGAGGAATCTAGAGCACCATAAAATAGCCCAATGCTCTAGCCCCCTTGTTCCATGTTGCTAAAAATCATCTTTTAGTGTATATTGCATATTCTATTAGTCAAGTTACAAGATCATGTTTATTCATCTTGAGCACTAGCATAATACCACCCAACGCATAATCACCCATGGTGTCAAGGTATAAGATATCAAATATCTAGGATATCCTTATTGGCAACAAGGTAGACACATGCAATATTAATTAAGTGATTAAAGGTGAATAGGTAACAAGGATAGTCCCATGCTATACTTGCCATAAAACTCTGATCCTTCTTTAAGTCCAAAACTTTAAAAGAACTCCTTGATCAACATGTAAAGCTCACCAACTGGACAAGATCATAAAGCACCACACAAGCATCCATGCAATCATACATGAAGCAAACAATAGATCTAAATTAGAACAGTACACCAAACATAATAACAGCAAGTAAAAAGGTTTAAAGACGTTGTACACACAGGCGCGAAAAGCACACTAATCGGAGCTATGGTTTGAAAGAAACGGCTACCCAAAGATCTACTCATAAGAGAAAATATAAAACTATAAGCTTCATGTGTTTTAACTATATAAAAGCATATATAAATTGAATTAAGTCAAATTTAGATTTGGATTATAAAACTAAAGTAAAACAAATAATATTTTATTTATAAAATCCAGTTGCATAATTATAATTTAAGTTAGAGTTTAAACCATGAAATTCCAAAAATAGTGTCATGATAAACATTATTAGTAACACGTAGATCTCGTTTTAATGAATCTAGCACAACTTGAACGGGTCAAATCGGAGCTAAAACGTAGAAGATATGAATTAAACAATATTTTCTTTAATAAAATAATAGATTAAATCTAACCTCGAATTTTAAAAGTTGAAAACATATCTAACAATAGTATGAACATGTAGATTTTGGAATTACGAGCCTAACGCAATTTGAACGGATCAAATCGGAGTTAAAACGGAGAAGATATGGCATACAGAAGGTAGTGGCAAAACTATAAATAGATGAAAACATATTTTGGATCTAAACCGGGAGAATTACGCTTTTAAAAGAAGAAATTGAATTATGTGATTGCGCTTTGAACTACGGGTTGTATAATAAAAAACCCAAGGGGCTCTTTAGAAAAAAAATACCGGGACGGTGGGTTCTTTTTAGCATAAGCGAAGGGGCTCTTTAAAAAAATTACCACCGAAGGGGTACCGGTTATTCCTAACCGTTGGATCTACTTTGGACGGCTGAAAAGAGAAACAAGGGAGAGAGAGAGAGCGCGCGGCCGGCCGGAACAGAGACCAACGTGGCGATGGCCATGGCCGGCGGGGTCAGACCTCACCGGAGTTCGTCGTATCGGCGACTCCGGCCTTCATCGGTCATGGGAATAGCATGGGGAGGTATATGGAAGCACAACGAACTCAGCTTGGGGGTCAAGGAAGGCCGCGATGGCACAGTGGTGATGCGGTGCTCGAGGTAGCGGCTCGAGCTCCCCGGCGAAGCTTTGGCGTTGTGGAGAGAAGGACAGAGAGCGATAGAGAAGGCGTACGCGGCACCTACGGGTTGCTTACCTTCACTTGAAGCTCGGGGACGCGGTTGCGGTGATAGAGGAACAATGGAGCAGCGAACCGATGATGGCGGCAGCTCTAGGGTTGCGTGGCGGCGCTGCGGCTCGAATCAGGTGGCGGCTAGCTTCTAGGACTGGATAAGAGGTGGCTCGGTCACTATTTATGGGGCTGGTGGCATGGCGCGCATGTCAAATCGAGCGGCGTTGGGGTGGCAGCGGACTCGGTAGCGGCGATGGAGTCCGGCGCGGTGATGGGAGGTAGGAGAAAGGAGGGGAGAGGCTGACCCGTGGGGTCCATGAGTCAGAGAGAGAGGGCGCGTGGCCAGGTTGTCAGACAGACAGAGGGGAAGAGGAGGCGGGGACACGGGCTTCCGCGCAGCTTAGCTGCTAGGCCACGGCTGCCGCTTCCAATGGGCCGAGAGAGCTGGGCCGCGGGGTCGGGAGAAAGGGAGTTGGCCGTCCGGCCAGAAGAGGAGGGAAAAAGATTTTCCATTTTCAAATCCTTTTCTATTTTGCTTTCAAAACCAAATTCAATTACAAACCAAATCTAATTCAAATAGAGTTTCAAATATACTTTTCAACCTAAATAAAAATGAGAAATTGTAGTAAGTTTTCCTGAAATAATTTTTACAATTTTTTTAAATTTCTTTGATTTTAATTTTTTTTTACTTCAAAGCCATTTTCAGATTCATTTTCAAAAGCATTTTAAATTCATTTTGAATTTTGAATTCAACCACTCAACTCAATAAATCAAATGCAAGGGCATGTATGTGCAAATATGTTGCTACTCCTTATGATGAATTTTAATATAATAAAAAATATTATTTTTCCTATATTTCGTGAGCATAAAATTCATAAATAGATCTTTTTAATTCTATTTTCAAAGGAGCAAATTTTAGGGTGTTACAAGGAGGAAGAGCAGGGGCCGCAGGTGAGCACCTCATACCTCTCCATGACACTTTCCTCTAATGCTTTATCCAATCCAGGTGACGGAGGCGCAGCGACCACAGTCAAGACACATTGCTAGGATGTGGAGGAGGCACGATGGCATTGCAGATTTAGGCGGGTGGTGGATAGGTGGCGATGGTCGGGACTCGGGAAGATGAAAAGCTTGCATTGTTGAGAGTATGGGAGGTGACCACACCAATCGCTTGGGCATTGAAGCCGGCCAGGCCCAAAAGAGAAACGAACTCCAATTTGGTTTCCTAGGATGCAGGCATTCGAGTGGTTGTGCCCACTACTGGATTCAGGTTCTTTGCCGAGTGCCTGAGGTACTCGCAAAGGTCAAATTGCACTCGGCAAAGCCTTTGCCAATTGCGGCACTCGGCAAAGAACACACGGCAAAAAATTGATCGGCAAAGCCCTCTTTGCTGAGTGTTTTTTATCGGGCACTCGGCAAAGACTTTGTCAAGAGCCCCAGGGCACTCGGCAAAGAAAAGCGACCGTCATGGCGCCGGCCCCGTTGACGGTCGTTTTGCCGAGTGCCAACCCTGCAGGCACTCGGCAAAGATTTTTTATTTTTAAAAAAAAAAAATCTTTGCCGAGTGCCCTCTATCCGGCCCTTGGCAATGATGTTTTATTTTTTTTCTAAAAATTCTTTGCCGAGTGCCCCCTGGCCGGCGCTCGGTAAAGTTTGAATTTTTTTTTAAAAAAATTCTTTGCCGAGTACCATGGTTATGGCACTCGGCAAAGCTGGAAAAATGGTTTTCTGAGCGCCCATTTTTCCAGCTTTGCCGAGTGCTGTGACCATGGCACTTGGCAACGAGGTCCTTTGCCGAGTGCAACACTCGGCAAAGTGACCCAAAACAGAAATTTTTAATTTTTTTTACATTGCATCATGACAAATAAATTCATACAAACACATATCACATATATATCTCATCCATCACATATATATCTCATTCATCACATATATATCTCATCCATCCACACATCCATCCGTACATATCACATCCATCACAATATATATCACATATATAATAATAAGTGCTCAAGTCCATCCAAATAAATCCACAAGTTCATCAAAGTCCACAAGTGTATCACAAGTATATCACAAGTCCATCACCAAGTGAACAACAAATGAAAAATAATACAACGAGCACTCATCTCGGCCACTGCGACTGTGGTGAAGGCCCAGCTCCATCATTCGGAGGTGCATGAGGTGGATTATTCGAACCACCATCAGATGGAGACTGCACAAAGGAGAAAAGATTACATGTGAGACAAGATTATTTGGATAGCTAATCTAGGAAGGTAGAGGCCATACAAGCAAAGGACAAGCGAAAGTAAAAAACTTTCATACTCTGCAGCTGCAGGACGCGGAGGCGGAGGTGGAACCAACAGCCCAGCTGGCAGAGAGAAGCCCACACGTTGCCCAAGCCCTTGTAGGAACTCCGTAATGTCCATCAGCCTCTGCGTCTAGGCCTATCGCTCGGCCCGCTCGGCCTCCAGCTGGGCCACCATCCTCTACTGCTCGGCCCCTAGCTCCTGACGTTGCCTCATTTCTTGTTCTAGTCGGGCCTGCAATATTTCACTCCAATGTTTCAGTAATGCAAAGCTAATTAAGGTGTGTAAAGATCAATGTATGACGTGTAAAACAGGAATAACCTCGAGTGCATCGACCCGGTGCTGTGCAGTGGTCGGCCGTGTGTGAATGGCCAGGCTCTCGCTCATGCTCCGTGCTTAGATCTAGGAGAGAGAGGGAGTAGAGGCCGTGTTGATGATGCCGTCGCCAAGCCAGAACCGCCCATGCTTCTTGCCTTGCCCCGCCCTCATGACGGCCTCTCCATCGAAGTCCTGGGTGCTCGGATTGTGGTTTGGCCCATGGAGCGACCTCGCCACCTCAGTGTACTCACTGATGCGGGAGTGGACGCTCGGGTTTGTGTATACCTCGGGCAGGTCATCCAGGTTGAAGGAGATGTCGGACGTCGCCTTGCCCTTGTGGGCCATACACCATGCCTGGAAGTCCGAGCAAGCCTGGCCACTATGTGACGCTGACTGCGAGAAAGACAGCACAATGATTAGAAATCAGGCAGAACTGAGCGTCACAATAGATAAATGAATTCACATACCCATGCTTGTTTGTATCCGACGAGGCTGCAGCTGCCTTGATGGTGTGTTGGACCTTGCATCTGCAAACGACAGTCCCGGGCATCCCTGTGCATCTTGAGGTACTCCTCCATGAACCACCTCTCCACCATCATCGCCCAGCACTCGGGATACGCTTGGCACCACCAGGGAATCATCTACACGCCATCAAGTATTGGACTTATAAGAAGATCAAATTAAACCAACTTAATCTCAAAATAAATCAATATTGATGTTCTTCATTTACCTCAAGGTACTGCTCCCGGGTCAGCTGCATCTCTCTTGCGTCTTTCTTGGTTTTCCTCTCTCCAAGCTTCGATCCATAGTAGGTTACGATAGCCTAGATGTGCACCTCATGATGCATGTCGGTGACGAGTTTTTTATAGGCTTTGGTAGTCAACTGCTCCGCCCTGTCCTCAAATCCCTCCTCGCATCTGTAATAAGTCTGCATACAAAAGCGATGTATACATTCATTATTTCAAGAAAAGTCCAATGAATACGACGTATTGAGCAATGTTGTGCGAGGGAGACTTACCCAAAATTCTGCCTTCACCCACGCCGCCTTGTTGGGGTACTCCGCATCGAGGGCAACGGCGTAGTGGTCAAACGAGTAGGCCGGCTCCGTCTTTGATGCATACGTGACAATGCCGGGGAAGTGTTGCCTACACAGAAGACCCACGATGCCATTGACTAGCCGTGCGCTACCACCCGACACAACCACCCAGTTCCTGCACAAGTGATTAAGAAAAAATATTAGTTTTTTTCATCATATCATATGAAGTAGTGGTGATAACATATAAAGTTACTTATTTTTGCCCTTCGGGGTGAATCACTGGGCATTGGTGAGGAAGCAGAACCTGTGGGAGGCTCGTGGGACCTCGCAAGTAGACACTCGAAGAGGAGTTGGAGGAAGCAAAACCCATGCCTACCGCCTCCCACTTGTCGTCCTCGTGTGGCCCCTCCTCCTCATCCGTCTGTTGAACCAGCTCCTCGTCCGACTCGTCCACGGGCGCCACCTCCTCCTCTAGCCCCTCCTCACGCGGCGTGGGAGGAGATGGCCCCCTCCTACGGCTAGCGGTCCTCCTCCTCCTCCTCCTATTTGATCCCTCCGCCGCCCCCTCCGCCTCCACCTACAGCCAGTGTGGTCTTTGGTAAATCAAGTTCACGGACCTATGACGGCCGCCCGCCATCTTTGTTCAATCACCTGCAATAAAAAAACATGATGTAATTAGAAATAGGTGCAAAAATGAACAAAACATAATTACAAAAAACATAGTAATACATGTATTAGAAATATATGCAAAAATGAACAAAACATAATTACAAAAAACAAAGTATTACATGTATTAGAACTAATCTTCATGATTGAGATTAGCTGGATCATAGGTCTCGTCATCACTATCAACATTGTCCAACTCATCAACACTATTCGAAGGAGGAATGTTGTCTTCATTGTCATTGCCTAAACGTAATCGCTCAAGCATTTGTATGTCCTTCAGATTTCACACCTCGTCTCCAGCGTCCTCATCATCATCCCTTTCATTATCTACTTCTATTCCTATCTCTTCGGTTAAGTCTATGTCAAACCTCCCTTGTAGCCCCTCTTCTTGATAGAACTCTCCATCATATGTGTTTGGGTTGAAGTTGTAATCTTCATCGTTTGGGACAGGTAGTTTACCGTGTGGCGATACCTTGTGCACAATAGATCAACCCTTAAGATGCTCAGCGTCTTTGCACGCGTGTGACGTATAATAAACCTAGACGGCCTGTTGAGCCACAATGTAGACATCTTTTCCTAGATCAACAAAATCCTGTCGAATCTCGACTAGCCCAAGCTTAGGGGTCCACTTGTTACTCCAGGATGAAACCAGTGGCATTTGAATATGACAGGAGTAAGAGGTTTGGAACCAAAGAATGATAGTTCATAGATTTCTTCAATTCTTCCATAATAGTCGAGTCCATCAGTGTCGGGTGTAACAACTCCGCTGTTTGTGGTTTTTCGATTGGGCCGACTCTGCTCGTAGCTTGCTGTGTGAAAACGATATCCATTCACGTCATAACCGGTAAATGACTTGACCCTAATGGCACAGCCATTTGCAACCTGTCTCAGCACGTCACTTATAGGCGCATCAGTTTGGGCTTTCTGTTTGAACCAACAAATGAAATCGGGGCTCTCTGGTCCCGCACCCTGTGAAAGAAGGGTATCATTTTCTTGTAGGGTAGGTTGCCTTGATCCATGCCAGGATTGACAAAGAAATTCCCTATACCAACGAGAAACAAGGGGGTTGGACGAAGAAACAAGGACATACGGCGAAATGAAACAAGTTCGTTCAGAACTTACCCAATGAACGGCTGCACCTCGACAAGGTTGGTCAACACATATAGCGGAATAAATAGCTCAACTCTGCCAGCACTTGCCAGACATGCTCCGGGACATAGCCTCGAACCATCGCCGGAAGAAGCCGCTCAATCCATATGTGGTAGTCATGACTCTTCATCTCGTTGACTCGCAGAGTGCCTAAGTTCACTCCCCTCTTTAGATTCGCTGCATACCCATTAGGGAACATTATCGTCTAGATCCATTCAAGTATTTCCCTCCTTTGGTCCTTTTTCAAGACAAAATCGGCCTTAGGCCCTCTCTAGGTCTTGCCATGACTAGGAGGCTGCATCTCTTGATTTGGTCTATCGCACGACGTTGCCAGGTCCACTCTAGCCTTAGGGTTGTCCTTAGACTTTTCAGTGACCATGAGTGTTGCCCAAAGTGCCTCGGCGACATTCTTTTCAGTGTGCATTACATCAATGTTATGTGGCAGAAGAAGGTCATCGAAATAGGGGAGCCTCGTCATGCCCGAGATATGAGTCCACATATGTTGCTCACCATATCCCACAAAACCACCTTCTTCATTGGGCATGAGAGCATCTATCTGAGCATGAACCTCGGCACCAGTCATTATCCGCGGTGCAAGGTTTGTCACTTTGACACCTTTCGTAAAGTTTTTGATGTCTTGTCTGAATGGATGGTCAAGAGGTAGGAATTGATGATGTCTGTCTGAATGGATGTGTCACATGTAGAGATGTCCTGGTTTGTAAGCATCGTACGTGACAACGTGCACGAAATCTTCTAAAATTTTTATCATAGCCTCCACATACGATATCACGACATCTCAACAAGTTTCATGATTTTCGGACTTTGTTTGCTTTTTATAGAATTTAAAAACACTTCGCACGCAAGTTCGCGGTCATGTTTCGTGAACAAGATGTCCAAAATTTTGGGTCCGTTCCTGGATCCCCTCACACTACACTCAGTAACATGACTATCATTTTTTGAATCATTAAATTCCATTATTCGTACCACGTGTAGTTCAAATTTATATTTTTCGAAAAAATTCAAGTAAACAAAATAAAGTAACTAAATATATCAAAAAGCCACAAAAATCCCTAAATTCTAACGAGGAGTTTCTGGTACTTTAAAAGGGCTGCACAAAAAATTTAGAGGCAAAAAAAAAAACTTTGCCGAGCGCCGGGGCATGGCACTCGGCAAAGGGGATCTTTGCCGAGTGCCAAGAATAAGGCGCTCGGCAAAGAGGGTTTTTTGAATTTTTTTTAGAAATTTTCCTCTTTGCCGAGTGCCTTCACAGGGGCACTCGGCAAAGGTATTTAAAAAAAATGTAATTTTTTAATTCCTCCCTTTGCCGAGTGCCGAAGCTGTTAGCCACTCGGCAAAGACATTTCAAAAAAAAATATTGAATCTTTGCCGAGCGCCGTGTCAGGGGCACTCGGTAAAGTATTTTTCAAAAAAAAATCTTTGCTGAGTGCCTAACAGTAGGCACTCGACAAAGAAGGACTTGGCCGAACACTGTTACGCGGGACAGCTTATGCCGAGTGCCGCGCTTTTGCAAGAGTCTGGCACTCGACAAAGAAGTCCTTTGCCGAGTGCCCTTTTTTGCCGAGTGCCTGGCACTCGACAAAGAATTCTTTGCCTAGTGCAATCTTTACCGAGTGCGGCACTCAGCAAAAAATGTCTTTGTCGAGTGCCCGATTTTTGACACTAAGGCCGCGAGGCCATCCTGGCTACCAAACATGCGTAGCGGCAGCTACCCCACGGGCCTGGCCTAGTGTTTGTGCAGGAAAACAAACAGGCCCTAGTTAGGCCTTCCACACTATGCTAAAAAAATTCGGGCGGTGCAACTACTTGTGCTCTGGTGCTATCTTCGTTAAAAAAATGTTTTCTACAGATAGCGAGTCCCAACTACCACTCAACCGAGGGACGAGAAGCATTCAGGTACTTCACTTTTTTAATATATATCAGTTGGGCCTCTAGCAATGTCGCATCGTCCACTCCCTGTGACGTTTGAAGTGTGATGCTAAAATCTTCTCTGTGGGGCTCAATTATTTTTTGGTGTCACTCCATGCTCTGGGGCGGGGGGGGGGGGGGGGGGGGGGGGGGGGGGGGGGGGGCTTATGACCGGAGGTAGAACCACGAGCACTAGGAACGTATGGAGGGAAACTTAAGCGAAATCATTTCCAAGAATTAGTAGATTGATACATTCAATGAGAAAAAAAAGACAACCTACAAGGATGCATTTGATGGATGTAATTACGAACTAAATCCTGAACAAAATGCACGCTGGTGATGCAGTATAACATCAACGTATGCCTCGATCTACAGCTGGTTTCGCTAGGCATACAGATACACAAACACAAGATCGACGATTGGTGTCATGGTAGCTAAGATATGGTGCGGCCGCCGTCGATGCAGATGACCTGGCCGGTCATGTAGGACGCCGTCGGCATGCAGAGGAATGCAACCATGGACGCCACCTCCTCTGGCTCGGCCATCCTCCCCATCGGCAGCCGTGCCATTTCATTCTTCACTAGCTCAGGGTCTATAGTCATCTGCTCAATCATTAGTACTGAATTAATAATCGTGACTATATTTATGAAATTGTAGCTTTCAGCTTAGTGGGTACTATGGAAGAGAGCTTACATCGGTGCTCATTTCAGTCTTGACGCCGCCCGGCGCGACGCAGTTGACGCGGATGCCGTCGCCGGCCCACTCGGTGGCGAGGCTCCGCGTGAGCTGGTTCATGGCGCCCTTGGTCATGGAGTAGACTGCCAGCGCCGGGAGCCCGATGAAGCCAGCGATTGAGGAGACGTGCACGACGCTTCCCCCGCCGGCGACGGAGGCACCGAGGAGCAGCGGGTGCGCGAGCTGGCTGAGGTGGAAGCACGACTCCAGGTTGGTCGCCATGATCCGCGCGTAGTCCTCGCCGGTGGACTCCGCCGCCGGCTTGAACAGCGTCTGCCCCGCGTTGTTGACGAGCACGTCGAGCTTGCTGCCGAACGTGGCCCCGACGGTGGCCATGAGCTCCTCGCGGTCGGCGCGGACGGACACGTCGCAGACGGAGATGGTGACCTGCAGCCCCATCTCCTCCCACCGCCGGCGGCACTCCAGCAGCTCCGCCGCGTTGCGTGAGCACGTGTGCACACGCGCGCCGAACCCCGCCAGCTCCTCCACGATCGCGTGCCTGCCACATAGGTCCAAGCATGTTATTGCACGTGCACTAATTGACACAAACGACATTGTAGATCACACTGTGAGGTGGTCACATAGCGCACCCGATGCCCTTGCTGCCGCCGGTTACGAGCGCCGTCGCGCCGGCGAGGCTCCACCGCTCCTCCCTGCTCCTGCCGCCGGCCACCATCTTACTTCTGCTCCTCCCTGCCCTTACCGCCGGTGTTGCTAGGGCTACCGTCCAAATGGAATGGATGATAGAAGATGCTTACTCCTCAACGGTGCACCACGTACTTATATATACTGGGAGTCGAGCCAGGAGCTCAATTTCGCGTGCACTGGATGAACCTCTTCAGACAACTAGCGAACGTGTCTCTGTACAATGCAACGTATATAACCCAATACGTATATCGGACTCCGTATCATCGACAGACGCGAGTTGTTTTAACTCGTATGAGGATGGTAGGCAATGAGTTTGGGTGAGACGTGAGATATGGAGGGCGCGACTAAATACGTCTTGAAATCGGACTTTGTATGATTATTGCTAGACCCGAGCTGTACTAACTTCTATGGTCACGGTAATGAGTTCGGGTCGCATACGAGAAACGGAGGGTGTGAGTGCAGTTTTGGAAGTAAAAGAAGCATGACGGACAAAAATTTGTACTGTTTTTTTTTAATTCAAACGGCAAAGCGCCAGCCTTTATATTACCATAGGCCACAACAGTTTAAGCATTGGATACATCGTTATCAACACCGAAACAGAAAAGAACTCCAAGGTAAACCACCTGGATGCCGGCTCCTCCAACTCTTACAAAGACAACTAGAATAACATACCCATAGACAGATTCACCCACTTCTTCTCCCCCATAGCCTGTTCCAGCTTTGCGCCATCCACCATGGACAAGTTCCTCCGGTCGTTCCGAGATTGAAAGAGGTACCTCTCCCACTTGTTGTTTACTTGGTTCAACCAGTAATCCTGAGAGGTCTTGAGGGGATAGATTTCATAAACCCCCCTTGCATCTCCTTTGAGCAAAGAAGAAACCAGCTCTGAATCATCGTTGTTATCTTCTGTAATAGACAATGACCATTTCTCCACCTCATATCCTGAAAGCTAGCATAGACAGTTTCTCAGCTTCCAAAGCCCCCACAGGGCAGCAGAACAAGAAATATTAGCTACAAGAAATTTCTTGTTACATAGTCACATGGTTCCTATAGAAACAAAATCTGAGCCTGCATCTCTGTCTAGCACCTCAGAAATATCACTCCAAAGCTGTGTCTAGCTACCACACAATCCAAGAAAAGATATATAAGAATAAAATTTTGGCTCTTTAATATTTGGTATAGATATAGATTAAACACCTCGTCCGGCCAGACCCTCTCCCTCTCTATATACAAAGGATAAAATTGTGCTAGTCATCGCTGCCTTTGTGATTAAATAATGACACGACCTGCGTTAGTCATCGCTACCACCGGCCGGATTTGGACAGACACGGAGCACTGGAAGACATCGCTGCCCAGCTGCCCTGCCGGCCGTTGTGGTGGACTACTAATTTATTCCATGTGACCGGCCACAACTGCATGTTGTCTAATTCTCATAACAGAGGACAAAATGCAATTGAATTTAAAGATTCTACTATCATTTAAATCGGAGATGTCGTACCATTGTTTTAATTTGCTGACCTAAGCCCAAACTAATAATGCGTATAACTGTACATATACCAAGGAAGATCACAATTATCATATCCATGTGGGGTTTATCAAATGTTACAAAAAAGGATCTTTGTTCGTTATATATGTAGTAGGTATATTCACCCCATTTTATGCATGTCTTGGTTCTGTACGTGTTAAAGACAGGAAAGGCCGCCGCATGCATCACTACTGGAAACAGAGACTTTGCCGAGTGCAAAATTCTTTGCCGAGTGTCAAAAATCGGGCACTCGGCAAAGAATTGCACTCGGCAAAGAGTTCTTTGCCGAGTACCGGGCACTCGGCAAACAAGGGATGTCCTAGTTTGTAAGCATCGTACGTGACAACGTGCACGAAATCTTCTGAAATTTTTATCATAGCCTCCACATACGATATCACGACATCTCAACAAGTTTCATGATTTTCGGACTTCGTTTGTTTTTTATAGAATTTAAAAACACTTCGCACGCAAGTTCACGGTGATGTTTTGTGAACAAGATGTCCGAAATTTCGGGTCTGTTCCTGGATACGGCCTCATACTACACTCAGTAACATGACTATCAATTTTTGAATCATTAAATTCTATTATTCGTACCACGTGCAGTTCAAATTTATATTTTTCGAAAAAATTCAAGTAAACGAAATAAAGTAACTAAATATATCAAAAAGCCACAAAAAGTCCCCAAATTCTAAGGAGGAGTTCCTGGTCCTTTAAAAGGGCTGCACAAAAAACTTAGAGGCCAAAAACAAAAAAAAAATAAAAAAACTTTGCCGAGTGCCGGAAAATGGCACTCGGCAAAGGGGCTCTTTGCCGAGTGTAAAAATAAGACACTCGGCAAAGAGGATTTTTTATTTTTTTATAGAAATTTCCTCTTTGCCGAGTGCCTTCACAGAGGTACTCGGCAAAGGAATTAAAAAAATAAAAAATTTACCGACGGCCGGATCGGAGCACTCGGTAAAGTTGCCTCCTTTGCCGAGTGCCTCCCTGATCCGGCGCTCGGCAAAGGGCGCGGGTGGGGCACTTAGCCGATTTCGGCCGGCCGAGCAGTCCAAGCCTCAGACAGCTAGCCAGCCATCCGCGCCCACGCCGGCCCGCCCCCGCCCCCGCGCCGCGCGCCGCCCTCCGCGGCCATGCCGGCCCGCCCCCGCCCCCGAGCCGCGCGCCGCCCTCCCGTCCCCGTGCGCCGTGCCCGCGGCCGGCCCCGCGCCCGCCAGCCACCGGGCCGCGCCAGCCATCGGATCACATCTCGCCGGAGCCCGCTCGAGGACCTCCGCGCAGCCCATCGCCGCATCGACCTCCTCAAGGTACACGAGTCACAAGGACTCTCTCTGCCCTCCTCCCGTTCGCTATTGATTCGTCATCCATTTCCTCTCCTTGCCCAGGCCGAAGCCGTTATGAACGCCGGTGGCCTCCGCCGCTGCGTCGAGAGCGTCGAGGAAAAGAAGGCCGTGGCCGCCGCATGCGCCGACCTCTCCGACAAGAGCAGCAAGGAGTGTCGGCTTACGAGCGGGACCTCGAGCGCGCCATGGAGTCCTGCGACGACCTCGCCAGGCTGAACGACGATGACCTCTGCGCACGCCTAAACCAGAACGTACATGTCAGTTACCTCCTCTATTTTTTTCGATCTAATCATGCTACTAGCCTATACTGCTTGCGTGCCTCGATCTGATCTGATCTGTTTCTACTGCTATGCACTAACGAGTGCGTCTAATCGCAATTCACAAACAGCTAATGATGTCGAACCACTATAAGTCGTTGGGATGCATACAAGCTCTGTCATTTGTTTTTATTATTCAGGCCAAAAGCATGTTTTAGAATTTTATTTAGGGATTAACCCCGGCTTAATCAGCCAAGATATATGTTTTTGATGATGTTCATCATATATAGATCTAAAAAAGGCAAGAAAGTATCTGGTTAATACATGTAGCTATCCAAATCACTTGTAGGGTAAATTATCAAATCAGTTCCAATTATAGATATCAGCACGTATCAGTACAAAGTTCAGGAACTGTTTTCTTATGTACTGTTATTAATCTACTATTGTGGTGCCACCATGAACCAAATTAGAAGCACATATTGGTAAAGAGTTAAGTGAGCATAAGCATGCTAGAATATATATTCAGCAATCTACACAAATTGAACAAGATATATGTTCATGTTCTATCTATCAGCCACAATGTATCTGCAACCCCTTACTTCATCCGAAACATTACAAAAAAAGGAAGAGCTCTGCAATGTTCATCTCAGTGAACTGTTGCTGTGTTTCTGTACTCTCCCTGCTACCATTACCGGTTTGTAACTAATTAGCACTGTATTTCTATGGATCTTCAGTTTCAGGTGATTCTCCTTAATCATTTGTCCTAATAAAATCCAGGTGATTCTCCTACTATTGCCGCCACAATAATTTTAAAGAATTGTGCTTAAAAGACTAGAGCTATGGCTTGTATTTTTCTGCATCAAGATGCCATCGCATATATTAAAATCCAGAGAATAACAATAAGGTTTGAGAAGCCTCTTTCAGATTATCAGAAAGCAAATGTACAGAGTAGATTTATTATGGTGAGATTGCTAATGGATTAAATATTGTACATGTTCACTACAGCAATGTCGTAATAAGTTCTTATCTTAATTACAGCTTTTGTTCATGTACTGATGTTTCTGCAGGTGTTCAGAGTTGCAAACTAAATATTAAAAATGACTGGATACATGGTTCAGGTAAATCCGCTAGCATTTCATCCATATTTTTTCTGGGTTATTTATAGATTTGGTGATGCAGTGGGCTTCAGTATGCTTTGTGATAGAGCTGGCAGCAATGACCATATATCAGGTATTATTCTTAATGTGTGCAGATCCAATGTTTGTTTGGGGAATAGCTTACATTTGTAGTAAACACCACAAAGATAGCGTTGTTACCTGACCATGGTAAATCGTTTGTCTATTTCTACAATGTTGGTTGTGGTATACCGACCAATTGTTGGTCATTAATATTATGTTTTAGCGACCATTGTTCGACGCTATAGATTGGCTGTGGTACAGTGTTCTTACACGCTTCAATGTACTAGTTGTTTAACTTTAACATTTCCGTTAGCAACAATGGAAACGAGTCAAGGCAGGCAAGACTCCTACCACACTCATAGATTTGCTATTTATCAACGCCCTCGTGTCTTGGTGGCGATGCTTGCCTCGTGAGTTCATCAAGTCATTCATCACACAGCAACAGATCTTCACCGGGAATGCTAGCTTGTCCTGCCGGAGTCATCGGAAACTCATCGCCTTCACCTGGAACACCCAGGATACTCACAAGATCAGCATGTTATCATAAGCGAAACATGTATTTAAGTCTTACTGCTTATTGAAACTTTACGCAATTTAAAAAACTTTACTAAAGCAGTATTATTGTTTGTACCAAAATTGAAATGTCATGTTTGTTCCAATGGTGCATACGTCTCTTATGCTAGTAAAAAAGCACTTCCTAACCATATGTGCAATATGGCCTGCTGCTCATTCTCTTATTTAGCATACCTGTCTAAATAACTCTGCATAAATAACTCTGCATGTAGCACTACTGGAAACAGAGACTTTGCCGAGTGTAAATTTCTTTGCCGAGTGTCAAAAATCGGACACTCGGCAAAGATCTTCTTTGCCGAGTGCTGCACTCGGCAAAGAATTACACTCGGCAAAGATTTCTTTGCCGAGCGCCGGGCACTCGGCAAACACAGGCACTCGGCAAAGGACTTCTTTGCCGAGCGCCAAACTCTCGGCAAAATCTATACACTCGGCATAGGCTGCCCGTGAAACGGCGCCGTGCCACGTCCTTCTTTGCCGAGCGCCTGCGGTTAGGCACTCGGCAAAGATTTTTTTTTTAATTTCTTTGCCGAGTGCCCCAGATCTGGCGCTCGGCAAAGATTTTTTTTTATTTTTTTAAAATTCTTTGCCGAGCGTCTCAGATCTGGCGCTCGGCAAAGAAAAATTTTTTATTTTTAAAATACTTTGCCGAGTGCTCCCTAGACGGCACTCGGCAAAGATTTAAATTTTTTTTTAATTATTTCTTTGCCGAGTGCTCCTGTGTATGCACTCGGCAAAGAGGAAAATTTAAAAAAAAATTAAAACATTCTTTGCCGAGTGCCTGAGGGCTGGCACTCGGCAAAGACACTCTTTGCCGAGTGCCATGCCCCGGCACTCGGCAAAGTTTTTTTGTTTTTTTTGTTTTTAGCCTCCAATTTTTTTGTGCAGCCTTTTTAAAGCACCAGGAACTCCTAGTTACAATTTGAAGATTTTTTTGTGGCTTTTTGTTATATTTAGTTACTTTATTTCGTTTACTTGAATTTTTCTGGAAAATAGAAATTTGAACTGCACGTGGTACGAATAATGGAGTTTAATGATTCGAAAATTGATAGTCATGTTAGTGTGTGTTATGAGAGGCCGTATCCAGGAACAGACCCGAAATTTCGGATATCTCGTTCACGAAACATGTCCGCGAAATTGTGTGTGAAGTGTTTATAAATTCTATAAAATGCAAACGAAGTCCAAAAATCATGAAACTTGTTGAGATGTCGTGATATCATATGTGGAGGCTATGATAAAAATTTCAGAAGATTTCGTGCACGTTGTCACGTACGATGCTTACAAACCAGGACATCTCCACATGTGATATCACATGTGGAGATGTCCTGGTTTGTAAGCATCGTACGTGACAACGTGCACGAAATCTTCTGAAATTTTTATCATAGCCTCCACATATGATATCACGACATCTCAACAAGTTTCATGATTTTTGGACTTCGTTTGCATTTTGTAGAATTTATAAACACTTCACACGCAATTTCGCGGACATGTTTCGTGAACGAGATATCCGAAATTTTGGGTCCGTTCCTGGATACGGCCTCTCATAACACACACTAACATGACTATCAATTTTCGAATCATTAAACTCCATTATTCGTACCACGTGCAGTTCAAATTTCTAATTTCCAGAAAAATTCAAGTAAACGAAATAAAGTAACTAAATATAACAAAAAGCCACAAAAAAATCTTCAAATTGTAACTAGGAGTTCCTGGTGCTTTAAAAAGGCTGCACAAAAAAATTGGAGGCCAAAAACAAAAAAAACAAAAAAACTTTGCCGAGTGCCGGGGCATGGCACTCGGCAAAGGGTGTCTTTGCCGAGTGCCAGCCCTCAGGCACTCGGCAAAGAATGTTTTAATTTTTTTTTAAATTTTCCTCTTTGCCGAGTGCGTACACAGGAGCACTCGGCAAAGAAATAATTAAAAAAAAATTTTAAATCTTTGCCGAGTGCCGTCCAGGGAGCACTCGGCAAAGTATTTTAAAAATAAAAAATTTTTCTTTGCCGAGCGCCAGATCTGAGACGCTCGGCAAAGAATTTAAAAAAAATAAAAAAAAATCTTTGCCGAGTGCCAGATCTGGGGCACTCGGCAAAGAAATTAAAAACAAAAAAAAAATCTTTGCCGAGTGCCTCCCTGATCCGGCACTCGGCAAAGCCGCGGACACCCGGTTTTTGACCGGCCGGGCAGTCACTGCCAGGCAAACCGCGCCAACGCCAGCCCGCCCCGCTCGCCCGCGCCGCCACCGACCGGGCGCGCCCGCGCGCCCGGCGCCTTGCTGCCCGCGCGCCCTGCCTCCGCGCCGTCGCGCGCCGCGCGCCTGCGCCCGCGCCGTCCGCGCGCTGCGCCACGCCTCGCCGCCCGCGCGCCCTGCGCCCGCGCGCCGCGAGCCCTGCGCCCGCGCGCTGCGGCCCGCGCGCCCGGCGCGCGCCCGCGCGCCCTGCGCCCGCGCGGCGCCGCGCCGCCCGGCCGTTGCGCTGCCCGAGCGCCGCGACGCCCTGCTGCCGCCGCCGCCCGGCCGCGCGCTGCCGCCGCCGCGCGCGGCCGCCCGTGCCGCCTTGCCCTCGCTGCCCACGGCCCGGCCGCCGCGCGGTGCCCTCGGCCGGCCTGCCCTCGGCTAGCGCGCCGCTGCCTTCGCGCCCTGCCGCGGCCGCGCGTGCCCCGGCCGGCCTTCCCCAGCCGCGCCGCCCTGACCCCGGCGGCCGGCCCCGGCCGCGCCTTTTTTCGGCCTTGCCCTGCCCCCGGCCGCGCCCCGTGGACCACCCGCCCCGACGCCATCCGTGCTCGACCCCATCCCTGACTCCGCCCGATCCCGACGCCGCCCGCCCCTACCCCGTCGCCCGTCAGGTATGCCTTCTCACTTATTATTGTGGAGGTAGTGGTAGTTGTAGTAGTATTAGTTGTACTAGTGGCAGTATTAGTACAACTAGTGGTAGTATTAGTAGTAGAATTAGTGGTAGTAGTAGTAGTAGAAGTAGTGGTAGTAGTAGTACAAGTAGAGGTACTACTTGGATATATTCTTCTACATGGATTGATATCCAAACTACATGGCTTCTGTTGAGCCATATGTGCTTGTCGGCCATCGTGCCGTTGTTTTTTGCAGGTTTTGGAAACCTCACCGTGCAGGGGAGGTTCTGCCGATTTTTTTTGTAAATAACAGTATTTTGTTCCATTTTTGTAGAGAAGAGCCCGTCAGAGTTGAGTCGGAGTTCTCGCCACCGTGTCGGTCTGCCTGCACCGCGTCGTCTCGCCACTACACCGACCCGCCACGGCCCCGCTAGCCTGACTCCATCGCCACCCTAGGTATAACCCCTCTTTTTATATCATTGTCGTAGATCGCGTAACCCAGTTAGGCGTCTCCCGTTCGAAAGAGATACGGTTGGAGGTATGCAGATCTTTGCATATCTATGACCGTATCTATTTCGGATTGTCCACGCTTTTTGGACAGCCCGCGGATGCGTAGATGGGTTAGTTTCCATGTTCTGCTCTAGTCCGAGACAGACTTTCGGCATCACCTCCCTGTTGTTCTCCGGATACACACTCTTCTTTGGTAGGACGTGTATCTGGAGAACAGCGGGGAGGTGCTGCCGAAATTCTGTCTCGGATAGGAGTAGAGCATGGAAACTAACCTCATCTACACATCTGCGGGTGGGATTAGGACCTATCCTCACCTATTAGACAGTAGGAACACCATGTACATGCAATTAATGGTTACATTACTCGCCGATACATATGTTAGAGGATGGATGACCGTCAGTGGATGTACACGGGCTGGAGAAGTCAGAGTGATTACACCACGGAATGGATGAACAAGACCGATGCTTTCTTGAACAGTGCATTTGGCAACGCTGCTAAAGGACATTGCCTAGTTTTGTGTCCCTGCAGCAAATGTGGAAACAGGAGAAGGGTAAACAAGGTGGAAATGGGTAAACATCTTGTGAAGAATGGATTTACGCCGGACTACACCCGGTGGGTCCACCATGGTGAAGCCCATCGTATGAGAGAGGAGGTGGTGAGACCACGGGTGGAGGCTTTTGATGCTGATGCCGGGGTAGCAGACATGTTAGATGACTTTCACCAAGGACAGTTCGATGAGGGACGTGAGAAGGAGGAGATGGATGCCGGGGTCCACTATATTTTTTGTAATTATGTTTTGTTTATTTTTGCACCTATTTCTAATTATGTCTTGTTTTTCTTTTTTATTGCAGGTGATTGAACAAAGATGGCGGGCGACCGTCATAGGTCTGTGAACTCGATTTACCAAAGACAACGCCGGTCGCAGGAGGGGGCGGAGGGGGCAGCAGAGGGATCAAACAGGAGGAGGAGGACCGCTAGCCGCAGGAGGGGGCCGTCTCCTCCCACGCCACGTGTGGAGGACCGCCAGCCGCAGGAGGAGGTGGCGCCCGTGGACGAGTCAGACGAGGAGTTGGTTCGGCAGACGGAGGAGGAGGAGGAGGAGGAGGAGGAGGAGGAGGAGGGGAGGCGGCAGGCACGGGTTCTGCTTCCTCCAACTCCTCTTCGAGTGTCTACTTGCGAGGTCCCGCGAGTCTCCCACAGGTTCCGCTTCGTCACCAATGCCCACTGATTCGCCCCGAAGGACAAAAGTAAGTAACTGTATATGTTATCACCACTACTTCATATGATATGATGAAAAAAACTAATAATTTTTCTTAATTACTCGTGCAGGAACTGGGTGGTTGTGTCGGGTGGTAGCGCACGGCTAGTCAACGGCATCCTGGGTCTTCTGTGCAGGCAGCACTTCCCCGGCATTGTCACGTACGCATCGAAGACGGAGCCGGCCTACTCGTTTGACCACTACGTCGTCGCCTCCGATGCGGAGTACCCCAACAAGGCGGCGCGGGTGAAGGCAGAGTTTTGGGTAAGTCTCCCTTGCACAACATTGCTCAATACGTCGCATTCATTAGACTTTTCTTGAAATAATGAATCGATACATCGCTTTTGTATGCAGACTTATTACAGATGTGAGGAGGGATTTGAGGCCAGGGCGGAGCAGGCGACTACCAAAGCCTGTAAAAAACTCGTCACCGACATGCATCACGAGGCGCGCATCCAGGCCATCGTAACCTACTACGGGTCGAAGCTTGGAGAGAGGAAAACCAAGAAAGACGCAAGAGAGATGCAGCTGACCCGGGAGCAGTACCTTGAGGTAAATGAAGAACATCAACATTGATTCAATTTGAGATTAAGTTGGTTTAATTTGATCTTCTTATATGTCCAATACTTGATGACGTGTAGGTGATTCCCTGGTGGTGCCAAGCGTATCCCGAGTGTTGGGCGATGATGGTGGACAGGTGGTTCACGGAGGAGTACCTCAAGATGCACAGGGATGCCCAGGACCGTCGTTTACTGATGCAAGGTCCAGCACACCATCAAGGCAGCCGCAACCTCGCCGGATACAAACAAGCATGGGTACGCGAATTGATTTATCTATTGTCACGCTCAGTTCTGTCTGATTTCTAATCATCGTGCTGTCTTTCTCGCAGTCGGCGTCACATAGTGGCCAGGCTTGCTCGGACTTCCAGGCATGGTGTATGGCCCACAAGGGTAAGGCGACGTCCGACGTCTCCTTCAACCTGGAGGACCCGCCCGAGGCATACACGAACCCGAGCGTCCACTCTCGCATCAGTGAGTACACTGAGGTGGCGAGGTCGCTCCATGGGGCAGACCACGATCCGAGCACCCAGGACTTCGATGGAGAGGCCGTCATGAGGGCGGGGCAAGGCAAGAAGCATGGACGGTTCTGGCTTGGCGACGGCGTCATCGACACGGCCTCTACTCCCTCTCTCTCCCAGATCCGAGCACGGAGCACGAGCGAGAGCCCGGCCATTCGCACACGGCCGACCGCTGCACAGCACCGGGTCGACGCACTCGAGGTTATTCCTGTTTTACTCGTCATACATTGATCTTTACACACCTTAATTAGCTTTGCATTACTGAAACATTGGAGTGAAATATTGCAGGCCCGGCTAGAACAAGAAATGAAGGAACGTCAGGAGCTGGGGGCCCAGTTGGAGGCCGAGCGGGCCGAGCGGCAGGCCCAGGCGCAGAGGCTGATGGACATTACGGATTTCCTACAAGGGCTTGGGCAACGTATGGGCTTGTCTCTGCCACCTGGGCTGTTGGTTCCACCTCCGCCTCCGCGTCCTGCAGCTGCAGCTACTCCTGTGAGTATCAAAGTTTTTTACTTTCACTTGTGCTTTGCTTGTATGGCCTCTATCGTCCTAGATTAGCTATCAAAATAATTTTGTCTCACATGCAATCTTTTCTCCTTTGTGCAGTCTCCATCTGACGGTGGTTCGAATAATCCACCTCATGCACCTACGAATGATGCACCTGGGCCTTCACCACAGTCGCAGTGGCCGAGATGAGTGCATGTTGTATTTTTTACATTTGTTGTTCACTTGGTGATGGACTTGTGATGCACTTGTGGACTTTGATGAACTTGTAAACTTATTTGGATGGACTTGAGCACTTATTATTACATATTGTGATGGATGTGTTATGGGCGGATGGATGTGTGGATGGATGAGATATATATGTGATGGATGAGATATATATGCGATGGATGAGATATATATGTGATGGATAAGATATATATGTGATATATGTTTGTATGAATGTATTTGTCATGATGGAACGCAAAAAAAAAAATTATTTGCCGTTTTGGGTCACTTTGCCGAGTGTTGCACTCGGCAAAGGACCCCTTTGCCGAGCGCAATGGTCAAAACACTCGGCAAAGCTGGCAAAATGGGCGACCAGAAAACAGCTTTTCCAGCTTTGCCGAGTGCTATGACTATAACACTCGGCAAAGAAATTAATTTTTAAAAAAAAAATAAAAAATCTTTGCCGAGTGCCTGGAGGCTTGGCACTCGGCAAAGAAAATTTCCAAAAAAAATAAAAGCTCTTTGCCGAGTGTCTGCCGGGTTGACGCTCGGCAAATAATTTTTTAAAAAAAAATAAAAAATCTTTCCCGAGTGCCTGGAGGCTTGGCGCTCGGCAAAGAAAATTTGCAAAAAAAATAAAAGCTCTTTGCCGAGTGTCTGCCGGGTTGACGCTCGGCAAATAATTTTTAAAAAAAAAATAAAAAATCTTTGCCGAGTGCCTGGAGGCTTGGCCCTCGGCAAATAAAATTTCCAAAAAAAATAAAAGCTCTTTGCCGAGTGTCTGCCGGGTTGACGCTCGGCAAATAATTTTTAAAAAAAAAAATAAAAAATCTTTGCCGAGTGCCTGGAGGCATGGCACTCGGCAAAGAAAATTTTCAAAAAAAAAATAAAAGGTCTTTGCCGAGTGCATGGAGGTTTGGCACTCGGCAAAGAAAATTCTCAAAAAAAAAATAGAAGCTCTTTGCCGAGTGCCTCACGTGTTGGCACTCGGTAAAGAAAGTTTTAAAAAAATTTAAAAAAATCTTTGCCGAGTGCCGGCAGGGTTGACACTCGGCAAAGTGACCGTCAACGGAACCTGCGCCGTGACGGTCGCTTTTCTTTGCCGAGTGTTTCCGGGGCACTCGGCAAAGCCTTTGTCGAGTGCCCGATAAAATACACTCGGCAAAGAGTGCTTTGCCGATCAATTTTTTGCCGTGTGTGCTTTGCCGAGTGCCACACTCGGCAAAGGCTTTGCCGAGTGCAATATAGCCTTTGCCGAGTGCCTCAGGCACTCGGCAAAGAACCTGAATCCAGTGGAATGCTTTTTATTTTTTATTTCTGTTCTATTTGATTTAGAAGCTTAGTGCTTTGCTCTTTTCTTTTCTTTTCAGCAACAACAATCAGCAATAGCTATGCTATAATTTGTAAGTTCTCTTGTCCAGGTATTACTAGTTCCAGCAATTATCAGACTAAATGTTATTTCTCAAATGACATTGGGTCAACAACTTGCCTTGTCTTTCTATGGATTCAGATTTGAATTTTTTTTTTCTGTATTTTGGTATGATCATGACAATTATCTTAAATAATATTTTCAATGGGTGTAGACTTTGGTTGAGTACCAAATAATCAATTTCATCACAATTTGTAAATGAGGAAATGTCGCTAGCTACATCTTGAATACTATAAAGAATAGATTTCATGATCTGAGTACATTTTATAAAATCCTTCAAGGTTTGCAAAGACAACAAATCTTGACTGATATCTCCTCAAACTGTGACCTAAACAAGCATTATCCTTGCCTCTGAATTGCATTGAAAGTAGACGTTATTGATAGGACTGTAAACTATAAAGTCAGTAGTAAGAACTGACTGCTTGCATTTGGTAAATTTAAACTTATTTTATTGCCATATAACAATCTGATTCGAATATGTATGATTCACTTGCAAGGTTGTTAGCAATGTCAAATGGCCTGTTCAGAAACTTATTTTATTTCATTTGCTTGGATTTGGGTTTTGGAACTCGGTGAGGACAGGTGCAAGTCCATCAGTTCTTGTGCTTCTCAGGTTGTGTTGGTCCATCAGTTCTTGTGCTTCTCACTTCTCAGGTTGTGTCGGTAGTTAGCTTGTCTCTGTAATTGCAAAATTACCTCAGTTTCAGTACATGCTTTTCAGTGAAGGCAGAACGAAATAGTTGAAATGGCTTTGCATGTACTTGCAGTTTGGTTTCAAGAGCTAGCAGTTTATAGTTTTGGAGCTTAGTGGATTTTCAAATGCTAATTAGAGCTTTTGTTAGCCTAGGTATTGTTAGATCTATTTAAGCTCATTACTTGGTACTTATTTTCTTTTAGTTCATTATTGGCTACTTATTTTCTTTTGTGATGTTTGGTTCATTTGCAGGTTAAAGCAAGGAGTAAAGCGAGCAACATGGGAGCTTCAGATTTTCTTTTAAAAAAAATTCAAATTTTGCCGAGTGCCGGCCAGAGGGCACTCGGCAAAGAAATTTTTTTTAAAAAAAATTAAAACTTTGCCGAGTGCCAGCCAAAGGGCACTCGGCAAAGAATTTTTTTTTAAAAGAAATTCAAACTTTGCCGAGTGCCAGCCAGAGGGCACTCGGCAAAGAATTTTTTTTTAAAAAAAAATCAAACTTTGCCGAGTGCCGGCCAGAGGGCACTCGGCAAAGAATTTTTTTTAAAAAAAATTGAAACTTTGCCGAGTGCCGGCTAGAGGGCACTCGGCAAAGAATTTTTTTTAAAAAAAATCAAACTTTGCCGAGCGCCGGCCAGTGGGCACTCGGCAAAGAATTTTTTTTTAAAAAAAATAAAAAATCTTTGCCGAGTGCCTGCAGGGTTGGCACTCGGCAAAGCCACCGTCAACGGATTCGGCGCCGTCACGGTTGGTTTTCTTTGCCGAGTGCCACCGGGACTCTCGGCAAAGCCTTTGCCGAGTGCCCGATAAAAAACACTCGGCAAAGAGGTCTTTGCCGATTAATTTTTTGCCGTGTGTCCTTTGCCGAGTGCAATTAGGCCTTTGCCGAGTGCCTCAGGCACTCGGCAAAGAACCTGAATCCAGTTGTGCATCTAGATATTGTTCATTGCTGACATCAGAGAGAGAGAGCCGAAATTCACTGAAAATCGTTCCTCTTGGCCATGCGAGGTCAAAGCTAATACGAGCTTTTAATCTCAGCCATTTTTGTTCCCACAAACACTGTTGGCTTTCCAATGGCAGCAGCAGATTTAGGGCCTGCTTGGCATGGCTCCAACTCCAGATAAAGCAGCTCCACTATAGAAATCTAGGTGGAGCTGGCTCTGAGTGGAGTTGGAGCTATATGTAAGGGGTGTTTGGCTAGAAAGGTACTCTCAGCTCCAAAATGGTGTTTTATCAGTGTGGATTGCCCACTTTGCCCTTGGTTGACATGAGTGTACTTCAATGATGTGCCCAGCAGCAAAACAAGCATGTGAATTAAATTAAAGTACCAACATATTACGAGATAATCGTGTCCAATCAAATAATCCGAGATACAAGTCCATAGTTTGAAATATGATTACATTAATTCCAAGCTAATGCGACGGATGTAGCCAAACTATCACGAAATGAGTCCATAGTCACAAAGCTTGATTCTGAAGTGGATCCATCAGAGGCATGTTAAGACACAGCATATTTGTTGTACCTTTCCGGGATAGTCGGCACATAGTTCGGATATCAATCGAAATTAGCAAAGTCCACATCCCCACTAGCATTCTCACGTATGAAATTGTGGAGAACCATGAAAGCAGCTACAACCTTCTTTTGTGTGAGCATGGAATAGGGAGGCATCTTATAAAGAATTTGCCACTTCATCCTTAATACTCCAAATGAACGTTCAATAACATTACAAATAGATGAATGAATCTGGTTGAACTTCTCTTTTAGAGTATTTGGTTCCATACTTCGATGCCACTAAGGTAAATGATACATTTCACCCTTGTATGGAGCTAGGTAACCTAGATGATTAGGATCACCCGCGTCCACAACATAGTACTTGTCTGCACGTATGAAAAAATAGCACAAGAATTTGAAGTATAAATTGAGCATGTAAAATGTTTGTAATGTTTGTGAAGGGGATCGTGACACCTAAGAGGGGGATGAATTAGGCAACTTAAAATTCTAACTCTAATCTATGGCCTCTTTTTCTAACCTTAGCAAAACCTATGCCAAAGACAAACTATCTAAAAGTGCAACTATAGTTTTCCTAATGTGTTGCTATCTCTACCGCGAAAGGAGTAATGCAAACAATGTAAATGCAGAAGCTAAAGAGCAAGGTAGAGATATGCAAACTCCCGTCGATGACTCCGATATTTTTACCAAGGTATCGAGAAGCGCGCAAGCTTCCCCCTAGTCCTCGTTGGAGCCCCTCGCAAGAAATCCCTTGCAAGGGCCAAGCTCCTGGTCGGGTAACTCCGTGGATAGCCTCAGGCCTTCCCCACGCGCAAGTGGGTCTCCGATGTGCCTTCCGGCAAGCCTCTCCCGGATGCTCCCCGCCGTCTTCACTATCAAGCTTCCGGCCGAAACGCCGCGGGCCTTGTTCCCTCCGATACACGATGGCGGCCACACCACAAACGTGGTTGGTGTTATCTCGCAAGACTACAAGCCCCTCCGATGTACAACAATGGTGCGCGCAAGCACCAAGTGGTAAGAGGTATGCAAACCTCACTAAACACTAGGCATAAACCTAGAGCAATTGCATAAGCGGTGGTCTAATCAACCTAAGCACTTCGCAAAGCACCTACACTAATCACCTAATAAAACACCAAGCACTATGCAAGTGGAGATCACTAAAATGGTGTATCAACACCCTTGGTATGTTTCCTCAGCTCCACACTTTCCAAATGGCCGGTTGGGGGTTGTATTTATAAGCCCCACTGAGAAAGTAGCCATTGGGGACAAAATCCCGCTTTTTTGCTACTAACCGGACGCTGATCACGTCCTGACCGGACGCGTCCGGTCGTCCAGACCGTTGGAGCCGTGCTCCACTGATCGGGCGCTGCCAGCGTCCGGTCACATGCCACCGGACGCGTCCGATCGCATTTTCGCCGCTCTAGAACCTCTCTGTACTCGATCGGACTCTGTTGTCCTGTGTCTGGTCGATCTACCGCCAGCGTCTGGTCCAACGCCCGGTCGCACCTGTTGCCGAGCCTCTTGATCAGAGCGTCCGATCACTTTTCTCCAGCGTCCGGTCACTTCTGTGAGCTCGTTTCTTCGCGATCTTGCGTACGACGTGGTTCTTATCTTCATGCTTGGACTTTGCTTGATGTCTTAGGTCTTCTCTTGTGCTTCTAAGGTCTTGCTTATGGTGTTGATCATCGGATCATCACGTTGCCTTCGTCCAAGTCACATCTTGCACCCTATTGAACTACAAAACAATCACTTGCAAACTCATTAGTCCAATTTGATTGTGTTGGTCCTCAAACACCAAAATCCAAAGTAAATGGGCCTAGGGTCCATTTTCCTTACAATCTTCCCCTTTTTGGTGATTGATGACAACACGACCAATGCAAGCAATTAATAGAATTTTGTAAGTTAAAAACTACCTACTTGCTAGGATGCAATGCAAGGGGCAAGGTTATATGATGTTAAAAGGATACTACTTGTAAGACTAAAAGATACAACATAAAAACTAATCTTGCCCTTGCAAAATGTCCCAATGTGGCATTATAGATTTAAGCCTTGCTTCCTACAAATTCTCCTCATTACATAGACTAATCCATAATCCACTATCCTCCCTTTCTCGGACCATTACCACTTGTAGACCATTACCACTTGTAAAATATCTAGCTTATGGCCCTACAAATTAATGCTTGCTTTTGGTCCTCTAAATTCTCCCCCTTTGGAATCAAACAGCAAAAAGGAAGACATTAGTAGCACAAGGGAGGGTCAAACTTTGTGAGCCTTTGTGTGTAGAGTGGAATAGGTCACAAAATTTGACTCTCACATTATATAGATTAAGCTTCCCCTAAATATATGCATACATATGGTAGAAAACAAGGCATATGCATATTTGGCGAATTATTTCTCAAGGGAATTTAATCTATATAATGCATGGAGAAAGCATATAAATATCAAAATGAAATCAACATGATGATATCGGTTTTAGAAATACCACATGTGGAAACCAATTTGATTTCTACCACTTGCAATAGGTGGTGGACATTTGAAGTATGATGCTTAACTTTGAGGACTCCATTTTCCTTGCAATGAGACTACTACACACATGATAAGCTTGAAAAGGTGTTAGTCTCAAAGCATCCAACTTGTAGAGTAACCTCCCCCTAAATTTGTGCACACAAGTGTGGGATACTTGTAGAAGTCATGCACATTGATTTTAGAATCAATAATACCACTTGAAAGATGACATCTCATGAATGTGAGAATCATTTTCGAAGATGATATTCGGGAGAAATTATCTACAATTTGGTCTTTGGCACATATTAGATGTTCAATCAAAAGACAAGCTATGTGCCGTGCTCATAAACAATTTTAAACCATGTAGGTTTGCTCCAAGGGTTAAGAATGAAACCGAGTAAATCTACCATAAGATATGCCTAGTGTATGCATGACAAAAGATATAAGCATGCAAATGCAAACATAGACATAAAAAGTGACTAGATGCTATAAGATGCCAATTTGTAAGAAATACCACTTGAAGAAAGTACCAATTGATAGTAATAACATCTAGTTACCTAACATGGGAAGGGGAATTTGGGTCCATAGTATTCACTAACCCACTTGGCAATGATTTTGTCCATCATGATGCACCCCATGAAATGCACCCATACTTTGCCAAGTCTCCAAATTCCCCAAAGTCCATTGGACTTCTCACTTCCTTTTCGGGATCCAAACCTTCTTGGTGCTCTTCATGTTGGAAATGATTTCCTTTTTACACCCAAAAGCATTTGACCCCATTGTTGGCTTGCTTGTTCACCTTGATGGCCACCACCTTGTCATTTTTCTTCTTCTTCAAAAGATAAGGTGTGGAGGCCTTCTTGTCCACCTTATTGGTGTAGGTGTTGGAGAGCTTGCTTGTTTGCTTCTTCTCTTTCTTCTTTGCTCCTCCCCCATTCTTCACCTTGCACTCATAGGATTTGTGACCTTCCTTGTGGCACACGTAGCAAACCACGGTTTGTCCTTCATCAAGCTTCTTCACTCCCTTGATGGTGTTATCTTGATGAAGTTGGGCTTGCTTCGCCTAGCCTTTCACTTGAGTCAAGTCCTTGGTGAGGCGAGCTACTTCTTACTTGAGTTGCTCATTCTCCTTTGCAACCTCTTGTGTGCATGTATCTACAACAACTTTCTCAACACAAACTTGGTTGCACAAAGATGAGTCTAAACATAAATCATTACAAGAAGTAGAGGCATCCTTTTTAGACATGTTAAAGATAGAGCTTTTCTTTTTAGATGCCTTGGTGGGTGTTGTACTAATGGCTTCAAGCTTGGCAACTTTATTAGTTAGCTCATCACAATGTTTGCACATAGTTTCCATTTTAGCAAGCAAACTTTTATAAGCATCTTGTGAGCTAGCTAACTTTTCTTTTAATTTTTTATTTTTCTTTACAAGTTGCTCATCATTGATTGTGCATGCATTTGTTGTTGCACTAGCCTTAAGTTGCTCAATTTTAGTAGATAGTTCAACATTGAGATTAGCAAAGTTCTCATACTGTTCAAGCAAAGTTTTGTATGCTTCTTGTGAACTATCTAGCTTCCCTTTTAATTTTTTGAGCTTCTTTTGTTGACTAGTGCAAACTATAGCATAATTAAGATTTTGTTGCACAATTTAATCATAAGAAGGCATTTCATCATCACTATCACTCTCACTAGAGGATGAGCTTTCGTTACCTCGTGCCATAAGGCACATACGAGAAGAGCTTGATGATGAGTGCTTGCGGCCTCGCCTCTTGTGATGGTGTTCTTCTTCACTTGAAGAATCATCCCATGATTTTATTGATGTGAGGACTTGGTTCTTGCATGCCTTCTTCTTTGTCTTGGGTGTGGGCTTGTTTGGACAAACTTCCACAAAGTGCCCCCAACTCACCGCATCCATAGGATTCTCTCTTTCTTTGCTCATTTCTTTGATTGGTGAAAATGAGATCTTGAATTTGGATGGGCACACCCTTGACATTGAGCCTTTGGATCATCTTCTCCACCTCGTGGATAAGTTTGATTGATTCTTCATCAAGGTCAGAGGTGGAGGAGGAAGATTGATCATCATCACTTGAATCTTCATCATCATCATTATCATCCTTATCTTCTTCTTCATCTTCACTTGAGGAGCTTGAGCTTGAGCTTGTCTCAACTTGCTTGCCCTTCATCTTCTTTTTCTCGCTACATGCGAGATCTTTGCCTTTGCTTGATGAAGAGGCTTCTTCTTGACCCATCTTGCGTGACATTTCAAATGCCACTATCTTGCCAATGACTATTCCCGGGGTCATGGTGCTCAAGTCCTCCATGTTGTGAAGGATGGTGATGATGCTTGCATATTTCTTTTGTGGTAACACAGAGATGATCTTCCTCACAATGTCTGCATCATCTAGCTTTATTAATCCTATTGAATGGAGCTAATTGATAATTAGATTCAAACGAGAATACATATCGCGAACAAGCTCATTATCACTCATTGTAAAGGAATCATAATTTTGTTTAGCTAGACAATGTTTTTGCTCACGGACATTAGATTTGCCGTCATGGAGCTCTTGAAGTTTTAACCAAATTTCATGTGCCATATTTAAAGTGAATACTTGGTTAAATACATCCATGCTAAATGATTCAAACAAGCAATTCTTAGCTCTAGCATTGAAATGCATTTCTTTTTTATCACTCTTGGTGGGTTTTTTGGGATTCTTAATGGGTTTCATCCCGTCATGAGTGACTCTCCAAACTCATAAATCAACCGCCTCAAGATAGCAAGCCATTCTAGCTTTATAATAGGGGAAGTTAGCGCCGTCAAAGTGCGGAGGCCTAGAGGTATCCATCCCAACCACTCTAAATAGCGTCGGCTCAACGGTGGTTAAGCCAAAGGTCCAATTTGAGCCAACCTTGCTCTGATACCAATTGAAGGGGATCATGACGCCTAAGAGGGGGGGTGAATTAGGCAACTTAAAATTCTAACTCTAAACTATGACCTCTTTTTTCTATCCTTAGCAAAACCTGTGCAAAAGACAAACTATCTAAAAGTGCAACTACGGTTTTGCTAATGTGTTGCTATCTCTACCGCAAAAGGAGTAATGCAATCAATGTAAATGCGGAAGCTAAACAACAAGGTAGAGATATGCAAACTCCCGTCGATGACTCCCGTATTTTTACCGAGGTATCAAGAAGCGCGCAAGCTTCCCCCTAGTCCTCGTTGGAGCCCCTCGTAAGGAATCCCTCGCAAGGGCCAAGCTCCCGGTCGGGTAACTCCGTGGATAGCCTCGGGCCTTCCCCACGCGCAAGTGGGTATCCGACGTGCCTTCCGGCAAGCCTCTCCCAGATGCTCCCCGCCGTCTTCACTATCAAGCTTCCAGCCGAAACGCCGCGGGTCTGTTCCCTCTGGTATATGGTGGCAGCCACACCACAAACGTGGTTGGTGTGATCTCGCAAGACTACAAGCCCCTCTGATGTACAACAATGGTGCGTGCAAGCACCAAGTGGTAAGAGGTATGAAAACCTCACTAAACACTAGGCCTAAACCTAGAGCAAGCGCATAAGCGGTGGTCTAATCAACCTAAGCACTTCGCAAAGCACCCACGCTAATCACCTAATAAAACACTAAGCACTATGCAAGTGGAGATCACTAAAATGGTGTATCAACACCCTTGGTATGTTTCCTCAGCTCCACACTTCCCAAATTGCCGGTTGGGGGTTGTATTTATAAGCCCCACTGAGAAGTAGCCGTTGGGGACGAAATCCCGCTTTTCTACTACTGACCGGACGCTGATCACGTCCTGACCGGATGCGTCCGGTCGTCTCGACCGTTGGAGCCATGATCCACTGATCGGACGCTGCCAGCGTCCGGTCACATGCCAACGGACACGTCCGGTCGCATTTTTGCCACTCTGGAACCTCTCTGTACTCGACTGGACTCTGTTGTCCTACGTCCGGTCAATCTGCCACCAGCGTCCGGTCGCGCCTGTTGCCGAGCCTCTTGATCAGAGCGTCTGGTCACTTTCTTCCAGCGTCCGGTCACTTCTGTGAGCTCGTTTCTTCGCGATCTTGCGTACGGCGTGGTTCCTATCTTCATGCTTGGACTTTGCTTGATATCTTGGGTCTTCTCTTGTGCTTCTAAGGTCTTTCTTATGGTGTTGATCATCGGATCGTCATGTTGCCTTCATCCAAGTCACATCTTGCACCCTATTGAACTACAAAACAATCACTTGCAAACTCATTAGTCCAATTTAGTTGTGTTGGTCATCAAACACCAAAATCCAAAGTAAATGGTCCTAGGGTCCATTTTCCTTATAGTTTGTACCTTGTGTAGGAAGTGGGAAGACTTGCACATCCACTTCCATTGCATGGTACAGTACACTAGTGTTATGCAAAGCTCCTGGTTGACACGCAGCCACATATTTTGCTCTCTTCTATTTGACTCACATCCATCACATATAAATAGAAAAATTGCAAGCATTTCATAGGTATTCATGTGTTTCGACGGTTTCAAACCATACCTATCAACTAACACATCATGAAGATCCAAAAAGATATCCTTGTTCATCTGAAGCATTGTGTGGCATTCCCCTAGAGTGTTTAGGGTCTTAGTCACCCATCCCAAAGGTGTGGAGGCGCGGGGGAAGGAGGGGAGGGCGGCAGGAGTATGGAGGCATGGTGGATACGGCGACCACGTGGGTGAGGGTGAGCAAGGGCGACGGCGACCGCGTGGGTGAGGGCGAGCACGGGGGTTGCAACGTCGAGTGGGAGAGTGATGGCCCGAGTCGGGGATGGCGCTGGATAGGGTCGAGTCGGGGGCGGTCAGAAACAAGTTTAATAATGGTTCGCTGGGTTGGAGTGTGTAATCGATGGCAAAGGCAGGTAATTTCCTTGGAACTCTATGTCTAGGTTTATTTCAGAGGGTTCTAGAGCTGGAAAAGAGGTGCTCCAAGAGAATGAACTAGAGCTCCAATAACTCCATAGAATTCGGCTGCTCCAACTTTTTTTGGAGTTAGGGTGTTTGGCTAGCTATAGCCAGCTCTAGAGCCATGCCCAAACAACCCCTTAGTCAGCAACGACTTCAAAGGGTGGCATCGCGGGCAATAACAGCATGTATGGCAGCACAGGAGGTGGCAGCAGCACAGGCGATCGGTTGCCAGGTATTTTATTATTTTTTTAATTGATTATCACCATCGGTTTGTAACCAATGGTGCACTAGTATAGACAACATTTCTACTAGTGGTACATTTTGAATTTGTACTGGCGTTTTTATGAACCGCAATGTGAAAGGTTAGTGAAAATCAACATATTTCACTAGCATTACTTATGAAGCGCATGTGTAAGTATTTACACTAATGGCTTTCTGAAGGATACTGCTGGTGTAAATCGATCTGGAATGGCCGCATGCTTACACAAAGTGCCGGTATAAATCATTTTCCAATATTTACAAATTAGGTAAAAAAATAACAAATATTTTCCATTCGAGAGAGGTCCAATATGAGAAAATGGGTTGAATGAGTTGCCCCAAATAAGGACTCGGTTATGTTTTATATGGCCGGGAACAACCCCCAACGTGTCTTGTACATCAAGTAAGGATTACAACAGAGGATATGATCTATCAATCAAAGCAGTGGTAGGACGTGGGGCTCTGGCTTGGATTGGATTGGAGAATGAGCACATAGGAAGGAAAAGAGGTTGGCGAAGGTATTGGTGTGCTCCAATAGCTTGGGTCAAGGTGGAAAAAGTGGGAGTTGGCCGATGAGCTGCAGCTCTGAAGATGAGCCATGTCGTGGCGACTGTGGCGCATCTATGCCACCCCACACCATGCCACTTCATGGTAGTCCGATGAGTGGCGAATGACATAAGCAAGCGCATATGACCGTGATGTAGAGCACCAAGGCATGCGTGAAGTCTATGTGTGTTGCGGAGGAGGAAAATGGAGTGGATGGGGAAGGAGGTTTTTTTGCAGTTTTCATTCATGCTGGCGCAGACACATATGCATCTAGAGGTGATGTATGGGAGGCTTTGGACGACCTCTACTCGAACGTCAAATTAGATCAGGGACCAAAATGCCAGCCCATCAGTATCGATTTCTTATCAACTGGCAGTGATAGGCGAACCGATAGTGATATTGGGGTAGTGATATTCCGTCATCACTGCCGGTAATTGGTGTGATCCAGCAGTGATTCTATCACCACTACCAGTTCATGGCTTGAACCAACAATGATACTATCACTACCGGTTTGGGACATGACCCGCCCTACAGTGACAGACTGTATGAAAAACATCATAACTTTCTCATATTAGGTCTGAGTAAGACGAACTTTATACCAAAGTTGTAGTACTCGACGAGATCAACAACTTTGTTATTGACAGCATTTTCATTTGAAGTCATTTTGATGCTGAATATTTGATTCACAAGATTGTATAGAGTTAATACCAAAGGAATCCATATGCTCTATAGTCATATGTGTAGTGGTAGAGAAGGATCTTAGATGGACAAACGATCAAAACAAAAGTTGTAGATCTCAAAAATTTATACAACTTTGTAGTTAAGAACTTTTTTATTTGAAGTCGTTTTGATGTTGAAATATTTGATTCACAAGATTTTATAGAGTTAATACCTAAGGAATCCATAGGCTCTATAGTCACACATAAGTGTGTAGTGTTAGGGAAGGATTTTAGATGGAGAAACAACCAAAACAAAGTTGTAGATATAAAAAACTTATGCAAATTTCTAGTTGAAAACTTTTTTATTTGAAACCATCTATCCAACAAAAATTACATTTGAATTCCTCACATTTGAAATTTGAATTTTTCAAACGACCACGGATGAAGAAACGACCAAAACAAAAGTTGTAGATCTTGAAAAGTTATGCAACTTTGTAGTTGACAACTTTTTCATTTGAAGTCATCTATCCAAGAAAAGTTATATTTGTATTTCCTCGTATTTAAAATTCAAATTCTTCAAACGACATCGGATGGAGAAATGACTAGAACCAAGTTGTGGATCTTGAAATGTTATAAAACTATGTAGTTGACAATGTTTTCATTTGAAACCATTTAGGGTCCCAAATACTCATTTCAAAACCAGATGAACATAAAATGAGGAGGATGAATATCCCAAATGGACAGAAGTGTCTTGTGGTGGAGTGGTTATGGGACGAACGCGCGAATCCTGAGGTCGTGGGTTTGAACGCCGGCGAACGCAAAGCGCGTGTTTTTTGCGTGAAAAATTCCATGACTTGTGGCAGCGCGTGCATGTGGCTACCAAGTGGGATCTTTCCCGGTATTAATTTTTTTTCTATATATTTTTAGCATGAATTTGGTATTCTGGAAAACCTCATCAAGTGATGAGCCCTGCCATCAATGCCACTTTCTACTGTGGGTTCAAGAAATCGGCAGTGACGAGGTTTTTGAATTGGCAATGAAGGGTTGTTCTGGGGTAGTGAAATAAGAGCGATATTTGAACTTGTATAATTGTCGGTAAGACCATGACCGTTAGCCATTCATGGTCTCCCTAACTCATTGGCCATTATACTTTCATATTGGCATAGGTACCTTAACTCGCTGGCCATCTATTAATGGTCTCCCCAACTACCTGTTGGCCATTATACTTCCATACTAGCATAGATTGTATATCTAGTATAATGTAGATACTAGGTTTAGGGTCATATCTATAAACATCTTGTGGTCTAATTGCAAACTTTGAGGACTTGTTAGTAACTCATAGCCCCACGGAGGAAGTAAATACAAACAACCATCTCTCCCTCCTATAAATGGTGCACTAAGGCTTAGAGGGAAATGACCCTCGGCCATCTCACTCTCCTTTTTTTCACTATTCAACCTCCCTACCTCTCTTTAGGATCCTCCCCCTATCTCTCCTTGGCAACAAGGACAATTCCTCGACAACCTGTAACTCTCCCCCTCTCTCTCTTTGACGGCAAGTCCCCAACAACATGTAACGCTTATTTCAAGAAATGGTACTAATTTTGGTCCTAATATTATTCTCTTAAGTGATCGTTAAACAATAGTGGAAGTAGTTAAAATATGCTTGATTAAATATTTAAATATGTAATCCACCTGTGCTAGCCTATGCCAACTATATAATGAGTGCGTTGATAGATAAGCTAGCCTAGTATTTGTTTTATAGCATATCCACCTGTTGTAATAGACCGTACATATATTTACAAAATTCTCAAACGATGACGGCAAAATTTATGTCGTGTGACTTCCTCCTAGACTCACCGTGGCGCACGGTAGGTTAGCCCGGAGGCAACGAACGGTACCCCATGTCCCAAGGGCATGCATTGTGCTTCTTTGGGATATTAAACTCATAGGACTTATCCACAATTAATTATTATTCAGTAAATCTACTACAACGTTATTCTATATATAAGAAGACGCGCATGCACCGATATGGATTTACTATAGTTTTAATTAGCAAAGAAACTATATACAGTATAGCACATTGTACAACATGACACGTATTTCATGCCAAGTGCTATATATTTTTATCTTATTAATTAATTTATGAGTGTTGTGTTTAACCATTTGTTGCATTGCGAAATATCCCTTTTTTCTTTCAAAACATTAGTCTAATTTAAAAAAAACTGTCAATGAAGGACCATTCATTAAACTATGTATACATTTAACTTAACAACAAACACTTAGATTATTACTCTCTCTAGTCGTCGTAACAACATAACATCATGTCTTGTTGACAAAATTTAGTCAAATCTTAAAAATTAATTACTGCAAGTATCATTAACTTCTAAAGTATATAGATTGGAAATGAGATATATGTGCAAATTTTGTATTAAAACTACTCTCTATTCCCAATGATAAGATGTTTTGATTTTTTCAAGATACGTTTGTACTTACACACTATGTCTTGATATGTAGTAAAAGTAATGTACCTAGAAAAAACAAAATGTCTTATACTTTAGAATGCAGGGAGAACTTAGCTCTCAACATCTCATAAATTAAGATATTAAAAATACATTTTAGAAGGTATCAGTGATTACAGATATGCGTGGAAGATCATACGAAGTCAAATATGGAGCCTCCTGTACTTGCTTGGGCAAACAACTAACACTTGAGCCATTATAATGGATGGCAGCCGAGCACAAATGTCCATGAATGGTGCATGTGGCAAACATCAGGAACTCAATGTCCATTTCAAGACTAAACTCGATCAATCTAACTTCTTCTTTGAGATCTTTGACTTGAAACAACTTTGATGGAGCCACTTACCATCATGATCTTAACAACAAGTTAGCCTCTAGTGTATCCAAATGCTCTCACTTAAGCTCCCTTAAGACGAATATCTTGGACCCCTTTAATAGTATAACCTAAGAAAAAATAAAGATTTAATATCCAAGCATCAAGCCTAAATTGGCTCTATAGTATCCTTAGTCTTCAAGAATATCCTATATGCCTTACCCCAATCATCAATCCAATTATTTGGGGCCAAGACACTTGTGACCAATCAACTTGTGACTAACTCAAATGGGATTACCATTGCAAAACACAAATTAGTTGTGTTCATCAATCGCCAAAACACCATAGCGCCAAATTGGGGCCTAGATACATTCACATGTTCATAGCGGGATCCTAGACGTATGGAGACAAGTAGTGTTGTGGTTTGAGGAAGGAGCGTTGTTGTGATGGATACAAACACCAAGGAGACATTAGTGGCAGTCTGGTGCGGTAGGTGATGAAGCAGTGGTAGGACGTGGGGCTCTGGCTTGGATTGGATTGAAGAGTGAGCACATAGGAAGGATAAGAGGGTGGCAAAGGTATTGGTGCACTCCAGTAGCTCGGGTCAAGGTGGAAAAGTGGGAGTTGGCTGACAAGCTAGAGCTCTGAAGATGAGCCCTATCATGCCAACCGTGGCACATCCGGGCCACCCCATGCCATGCCACATCATGCTAGTCCGATGAGGGGTGAGTGACGCAGGCAAGCACGATGGCCGAGTTGCAGAACACAGAGGCGTGCATGGAATCTATGTGCGGTGCGAAGGAGGAAAATGGAGTGGATAGGGAAGGAGATACTTTTTAGCAATTTTCATTCATGCTAGCACAGACACATAGGCATCTAGAGGTGGTGTGGAAGGCTTTGGACCTCTACTCGAACATCATTGTAACATCCCGCCTCCCCGAGGCCGGGCCCGCTTACATCTGGCAGCTTCTCTAGGATATAGACTGCCCTCACAGACCAACACAGGTCTTTTCTGCGTACTTTGTCCTCACTCGTGCGAACCCGGGAAGAACTTCCCGGTCGGTCACCCATCGCTCTAGGCCAAGCACACTTAACCTCGGAGTTATTTGCAGATGGGCTTCCGGAAAAGAAGTTGCAACTTATTGGTATGAGTATCCTATTAATCCTGTTAAGCCCTGGGCCGGGATGTTACATCCTCACCCCCTTAAGAGATCGACGTCCTCGTCGATCAATCCCAAGCCAGGAGCGTCCTCTCTTGGCCACGTCCGTGTGTCCAGAGCCAGCGCATGTGCCATGATGTGTGACCACGCCGGATCCACACCTGCCATGTGCATCATGCCTGCGCAACTGCGACACACGCGCCCGTGAAACCATGAGAGTCGGCTCTGATACCATTCTGTAACGTCCCGCCTCCCCGAGGCTGGGCCCGCTTACATCTGGCAGCTTCTCTAGGATATAGACTGCCCTCACAGACCAACACAGGTCTTTTCTACGCACTTTGTCCTCACTCGTGCGAACCCGATGGGCTTCCGGAAAAAAAGTTGCAACTTATTGGTATGAGTATCCTATTAATCCTGTTAAGCCCTGGGCCGGGATGTTACAATCATAGTAGATCAAGGACCAAAATGATATTTTTAGGGGTATTAAACAAGCTAGGTAATTATCCAAAAAGAGAATCCATCATAATTCCCTACATGAACCATTAGCCTATAAAACAAAACATTATTCACAAACCACATGGCACACAAAATTTAGAGTTGGTGGTGCCATCACAAATCATGGTTGTCATTAACCTTAGGCAGAGAGTCAATATGAAGAGAGATTAATGTTTGGAGATAAGTGCAAGAAAGAGGGAGAGAGTAAGTAGGAAATTAAAAGAGATTAATGCTTGGAGATAAGTGGAAGAAAGAGTGGGAGACAAACCATTTTGACTAGGAAAAACTCGGATCTCATCACCAGTCCATGAATATATAATTATAATGTCTTGGAGAGAATGAATTATAGTGATGCCCCTAGGGCCTATTCTTTTTACATAGGCACTGTCCTAGGCACCAAGACCCATTGAGGGTAAATGTTGACAGTCTTTAGCTACATAGATAAATCAACAAGCATAAAGACACCAATGTAGCTTTGAGTATTCGACAATATCAAATTTTATGGGGAAGGAGAGGTGATTAACTACAAATCAAATTTGGTTCGAGGATCGAAGACAAAAAAATAAAGTATAGAAGGATATAGAGGGTTCAAGGTCCACCTTGTAGCCAAGTGTATTTGTGACATTAAAGATTAGCGTTAACTTTGCTTACTTCAGAGCAACACACGAATACTAGCCTTAGAAACAAATGAAAATGGGTCCAACCTATTGTGGCTACAGACCCTATTGGTACTTGTCATTGTATTTGTCATGGGTTGATAATTATGGGGCATAGCATGACAATAAGAACTTGATGGTCGGACATAGTACACAAAGTCCAGGGTTTGTCGATTGTATTGCTTGGCGCCTCATATTTTAGGGGGGGCTTCATACTAGCCAACACTATAGCTAGGAAGCCAGGTTTGTCCTCTGTGGTAATATCTATGGGTCGTATCATCCAATGTAGCTCCTGTGTCCTTTGTGATCAGGTTGTTGCAATCTTGACAAGGTCTTGGCATGAGCCTGCTTTAGTCATCTCCGTTGAACAAGTCCAAAAATGTTGCCTGACAAAGCACACATCTTCTTTTGTTTGCAGGGAAACCATGAAGGATTTAATCAGTAGTTGTAAAAAACCCCACTTACTCATGAATAGGTGAACCTCTCAAGGATAGGTTAGCCCGGGGTAAATCCAAATGGTATCTGACATCCAAGCTGCTAGTATATAAGCTAGTGACCTAGTAGAGGGCATACCATTGCTCTTGATTGTACGGATCATGTGCCCATATGCATGGTCACACATGGTTTCTATGATTTAGATGACAACACAATTGCAGGGTCTATGATGCTTAAGAGGGGGGGGGGGACTAGGTAACTTAAAACTAATTGCCTCTAAAATATACATATCAAAATCTACGCAAGATACTATCTAAAATGTGCACTACGGTTTTGCTAAGTGTTTGTCTCTCTAATGCAAAAGAGTTTGGCACCCTAGGTCCAATGCTATCAACTAACCTAGCAAGCTAGACTAGGAAGGTAAATCACACAACCTAAGGGAAGCAAGTAAGAATGGAAATGTAATGAGATAGAGATAAGCAAACTCCCACAACGACAATTTTTTAGAGGTATCGAGAAGCTCATGCTTTCCCTAGTCCTTGTTGGACCCCACGAAAGGGCTAAGCTCCTGGTTGGGTAACTCCATGCATAGCTCATAGGACTTCCCTACGCACAGTAAGTGGGTCCCCATCTGTCCTTCTCCTGGACCGCTCCTCACTGTCTTCACAACCAAGCTTCCGACCAATACTCCACAAGTCTCATTCCCTTGGTACACTGTCGGCGGCTACACCATGGACACGATTGGTGTGACCTCACAAGATTACAAGATCCTTGGAGTACAAGCTAGGTGCGTGCAAGCACCGAGTAGCAAGAGCTATGCAGGCGTCACTAAGCACTAAGAATAAGCCTAGAGAAAGTTCTATTTTGTGGTCTAAACTAGCATAAGCCCTTCACAAAGCACTAACACTAATCACCTAAATTTCCCCTAAGCACTTGGATGAAAGCGTCAACTCACTAGCCGCTTCAGCACACTCTAACACCCTAGAAATGACCATGTACAGGCGTATATATAACCCCAACTTCCCAAAACTAGCCGTTGTGCACGAACTCCACTTTTGTAGTGAGCACCAGAGATGTTTGGTGATGCCATATGTACTAGCCATTGGAATCCGACGTTTGCTGCTTCATCTCCCCAGTGATGTTTCCAGTGCCACAATGGACAGTGTTCATTGTCCTAGCCTTCATTTCTTCACTGGATCGCACCTTATCTTCTGGTGCTCACCCGATGCCTTGCACTTTGGAGAGCTCTAATGATATTTATCTTCTCCACTACGACTGTGCAGTACTCTTTGTACTGAAGCTTTGATGCCTCATCGAAGGGTTCTGGTGCACTCTTCAGCAGCTAGCCTCAGACTTGACTTCATGTTATCTTTTGGTGCCTTCATCGGAGAGCTTCAATAGTGCACTCCAGTGCACATTGAGCTCAATTTCTTTGTGTTTTCTCAGCCGGAATTCTTGCACTTCATTTCTTGGACCGGTTCCATATATACTACTATCCATCTAAGGATGAAATGCATGCATCAGATGTTGAAATTTGTGAGACGATTTCTATTAGTTTTATATTTTCTATTAGTGTACATGTTTAACAAACAGTTTTGCATGAGAACGACATTCGGCCTAGAATGTGTTATCTGTGCTATACATGGCCCAGCTAGCGACTACATTGGATAGAGCAATCTCGGTGTGCCGTCGATATCTTTTCTGTTTCTCAGTTTGAGATACTCAAAAGAAAGTTCCATCTGGCCATTTGAGCTAAATGACAAAAATTTACAAAAATCAAATGTGCCATTGACCTAAGCCGGCCATTGATTGTCCAGTGTCAACGTATCGCAAATAATGATTCTCATGTATTATTTTTTTTTGTTGCTATCTGAGCATCAAATTCATGCATGTATATAGTGTGTGTTGTATCGTATGTCGGCAAGAAGACCCTAGTATAATATAAATATAAACAAGGAACACTCTAATATAATATAAGTATAAAAAAGGAACTATGTAAGAGGAAGATGGCAGGGGGATTTGCTCGACCATCACTATCTTTGGGTGCATTCATCGTTGCATCAAGAAATTGACCTACATATATGGATATATCTAAGTGGTGTGTTGCCCCTGAGGCTGCTGACAACTGGAGTGGCTGTTAGAGTTAACTCCCATGAGCATGATTAGGGTAGCTCACAAGTCACAAACTGATACTAATTAATCTTATATAGAAATGGCCTACTATAGAGACTGGGATACTGGCATATATTACTTATTGTAGAAGATACGGTACATATGGTTATGCAGACAAGCTCGTAGTAGTAGTGGTGATCACGCGCAAGGAGATGAAGCTGAGATTTTTTAAAGAGCCAAATCGAAGTCAAATGATGTCGAAGGTGCATACGTGTCAGCAAGTGATGCAAGTCGACACAAGATAATTGTGTATGTTCCTGATTCGCTGGTAAGTCAAATCCAGAATATTCTGTTTTCTTAGTGTAAGTGAACCAAGTTAACACAATTTAATTGCCCATTTTGGCTGGCTCAGTTGAAACAGCACAAAAATACCAAAAGGCTAAGGCCGGTAAAAATTCTATGTGAGGGTGAGCAGGAGAGAGCCTTTCTACAGAAGATACCAAAAGGTAAAAAGTTTGGTATAAATTTTGTACTACCTTCTTTCTAGCTTTTCACGAATGGTGACTGCTCTTAATTTGGCACCTTTGCAAGGACTTTAACAAAATTTATTGCTCATCAGCATCAGACAAAAAGATATATATGTGGATCATCTATATTGTGATATTAGGAAACACACGAGTCATTTAGACGCAGATAGAACATTTACGAATTTTGTGTTGAGTGAAACATTTTGGGGTCTCTACACAGCACAAGTTTTTCGACTCACATTGCATATAACATTCAAGTGTTAGTGGAGCCTCTAGAGCACAACTATTTATTTCAACATAAGTAATCTAAGGTCACATATAAGCTTTAATTCATAAATAAATTAATTCAGACTAATTTATAGGCAAATAAAGGGTTATGCTAATTAATAAATGAATGAAAATTACATTCGTTATGTATGAAGAATGATGGTTGTCCCGTCGACCAACTACCTCCGGGTAAGGTTCTTCAACCTTAGTCTATCACCTCCTCTCGCCAAACACAAAAAAAGTAACTCATGTCCATTTCCATTGTTTCATTAGTACAAAAACTATTTTTTTGGCGGGTATAAATTGATTTCTACTAGCACTAGTTTTTAACCGCTAGTATAAAAGGCTAGTGAAAATAGAATATTTCCACAGGCAATGACCTTACCATTGGTAGAAATACATTTTTACTGTCAGTTCGGTTAAGTCACCCACCAACACTAGGTAAATACCACCGACTTGGCAATGAGAATCATATTCTCATTTCTGGGTAGATGTTTGACCTGACATTGACCCGGCAGTGTGATATCTCCTTACACTGCCGGGTTTGGAAAACGACAGTGATAGGGAAATCTATCACTGCCGGTTATACCCTGTCCCGGGTCTGATTTCAGCGTTAATATCGGGTATGGATTTGGCATTGCTCTATAGATCTACAGTAGTAATTGTTACCTTTGACATCTTGCTATAAAAAGTAATGTCAACGGTGCCATTACTTTATCTATGTAGTAAGATATAAGAGCCGGTGGTGCATTATATAGCTCGGTTAGTGGTGTCAACTTAGCAGGTCACTACTACTTGTGATTGACTAAAAACAATTGAAACCATTAGGTTCGGACTTACTTTCACACAGGAAAACTAGATTATATTAAACGATGCATTTGATGCAAGAAGATTACAAATAAGAACGAGAAAATCATCCTCAGCACAATGCATGCAAATGTACAGACAGAATGTACGTGTGCCGGCAGCTGGTCTGTCATGTACGCATACATACATGATGAACGTGACAAGTGGACTAGCTAGCAAGCTAAGCTATGGTGTGGCCGCCGTCGATGCAGATGACTTGGCCGGTCATGTAGGAAGCCGCCGGCATGCAGAGAAATGCCACCATGGACGCCACCTCCTCCGGCTCGCCGATCCTCCCCATGGGCAGCCGCGCCATCTCCTTCTTCACCAGCTCCGGGTCTATCGTCTTCTGCTCATCAATCCAAAATAAATCAATCATCCCATGAGGTCATATATAATCATGTAATAATAACATTTATAGCTTTTAATTGAAAAGATTAACATACAAAAATATGCATAGGAAGGAGCTGACTGAGATTAAAATCAAAGCTTACATCACTGCTGATGTCAGTCCTGATGCCCCCAGGCGCGACGCAGTTGACGCGGATGCTGTCGCTGGCCCACTCCGTGGCGAGGCTCCGAGTGAGCTGGTTCATGGCGCCCTTGGTCATGGAGTAAACGGCGAGCGCCGGGAGCCCGATGAAGCCAGCGATGGAGGAGATGTTAACAACGCTACCACCGCCGGCGGCGGCGAGGAGTGGGTGCGCGAGCTGGCTGAGGTGGAAGCACGACTCGAGGTTGGTCGCCATGATCCTCGAGTAGTCCTCGCCGGTGCACTCCAGCGTGTCCTTGAACATCGACTGCCCCGCGTTGTTCACGAGGATGTCGAGCCTGCCGCCGGAGGTGGCCCTCACGGTTGCCATGAGGTCCTCCCGGTCGCCACGCACGGACACGTGGCAGACGGAGACGGTGACCTGCAGCCCCTTCTCCTCCCACCGCCGGCGGCACTCCTCCAGCTCCGCCGCGTTCCGTGAGCACGTGTGCACCAGCGCGCCGAACCCCGCTAGCTCCTCAACGATCGCGTGCCTGCCATGCATGTTAATGTAATGTAAGTGAACTCGTACAAACGTACTAGTAGATCCCAATCAAGAGATCATCAGAGCACGTAATGTACCCTATGCCCTTGCTGCCGCCGGTGACGAGCGCCGTCGCACCGCCGAGGTTCCACCGCGCCGCCCTGCTCATGTGCGCAGCCACCATCTTCTTCCTCTCAATCTCTTGACTTGTATATATGTATAATGTACGAAAGATCGGAATTAGAGTGATCGTCGATGGATGTACAGTGCAAATGGGATGGATGAGATGCTACTCCACATCCATGCAGCATGTATTTATAGTGATCTGACCGGATGGCACCTCCATTGAAATGTGCAGTTGCGCACTAAGCAGAGCTGCCTGACTATGAATAAACTAGTGTAAGACCATGTTTTAGTCATCTGACGGCCGGATTTGGACAGATACGGCGCACAAGAAGACGGCCGCCCACCCACTGCTGGTTTATTCCAAGCATCCGTCCAGAGAACAGAATATTTATAAATTTGTATAAATTCCACTGCCGTTGAACCTGTCATGCGTACGTGCCAAACTGTCTGAAGTGGTTGACATGAGCAACGAGCAGCCAATGACTTCCCTGATTAATTAAAAAAAAATCTTAGGGTTTAGTTATGGGGGCAGTCCAAAACAACCATATTTATAAATCTATTAACAGAGGGTTTAGTTAGGGCCTATTTATGATCCACTTTAGGTTTTGCAGCTATGCTCCCAGTTTGAAAAGCCAAAGATGCCAACTGAAAGAACTCTTCTCTAGCAACAAAGGTGGTCTCTCACTTCTTTTTACCTCCCGGCCCTACCCTCCATCTTCATGCGGAGGTGCGGCAATATTACACTAAGCAAGGAGGATCGAGTGACAACATGGCACTTCCGGACGGTGGCCGCAAATTGGCCACCTGCCTATGAACGCAGCACCCCTTGTCATGGCAATAACCAAAGTCATCGCAGATAACAAGATCCTAACACAAAATCATCTGATTTCATCGATACTTTTATTTGTTGTAAACCCTAAACAAACTAAATCTAAAAAGTATTGTAAAAGAAAAATTAGTCCACACTCCCTTTTTGTCCCCAGCAGACTCAACAGAGAGGAATACGTAGAGTGGCCCTGGACGGCAGTGGTGGTGGGCTGGTTGTTAACCCTATGTTAATCACTTCGGATCGACATAACAAATTAGTACATGCCACATAGACACAAAGCTTATTCATTTCCCCTACTTATAGTTAAACGATGATTTGTCCTGATACTCCTATTCCAAATTTTATGTGTTAAAGATTAAGATTAACATTTGTATGGATGCCATCGTGCACCCAATTTTTTTCATTGCGGTTTAACAACGCAAACTCCTAGGGCGCAACACGTCGTCGCCGCCAACCACACGCTTACAAAAAAAAGGCACTATCCAAGTAAACGAAAGATTTATTAATGATAGGAGTTGACTTTACCAGCTAATGTCAGAGTTTCCAACATACATAATGCACAATCAACTGAATATACAAAGGTAAGCAAAGAACATATTCATGTTTTATTACTAAGTAAATAAGCAAAGCTAGGGACAAGAAAATTGTGTACCCTCTACCAAATGTCCACTGAATCACCTGCAACTTAATTCAGTTTTTTCTTATATATATATGAACCAGAAAATCACCATATTCCTTTATTTGTACCCCCTTTTTTGGGGCTTTGCCATCCTTTTCTTAACAAAGATAGGTTTAGTAACAAAGCGAGGTTATGTTTACCCCATTTATTTCCAAGATCTATTGGGTTGTGAATCTTGAGATGGCAATATGCATGCCAAAATATATATAATACCCTATGCCCTTATAATAAAATATTATGAATAGTTAAATTGAAACCAGGATCCGCTTGGCTGTCCATATCAGGCTGCCAGCGAAATACTTCGCTGGGTACTTATTTACAACAAATTTTCAAATATCTCGAGAATCAAACTATGATTGTCCGGTAAGTTAACTAAGCAACTTGGGTCAAATGATCCAGTCTTTTACTGCCCATCAGGAAATATGGATAAGAAAACTATAATTTATACCCATTAACTAAAAATTAGCTCATATTAGTTATGGTTAGCTAGCTTGCTTTTTTCAACTGTGTTGGCTAGCTAGTTGCTAACAACTAGTTGACACTTGGCCAAAAGATTAGCCACCAATTAGCTCTACTGTTTGAATGCACTATAGCTAATTTTTTAGCTGGCTAGTAATTAGCTCATGTATCAAAACATGCCCTGCAAAATGGTTAAGATATGTGTACTTATGCAAAAATTTCTTTGTAGGTTTTACCTCATTCTTGGAATAGACATTAGTGTGTATATTTTTAATGACAGGGACAGGGATTTGAATTGTAAATTGGTCTGTCATTGCAAAACATCAACAATTAATTAACGATTGAAAAGTCTCTGCAGACAACGGTTAACTAAAGCATTGCATATAAGAAAGTGAACAAAAAAAAACAATTCTCTGAGTGCCGTCCACATACCACTCCTCCCTTGTTAGTTTGATATACACACGTTACACACTACTACAGTCGTGATTTTAGGGGTGGCTGCTGAGCCAGTAGGGCGGTTGGGCCAGCCATCCCTATGAAAGCGTCTCTACAAATAGTGGATTTTCAGAGGCGGCTCCCCAAAAACAAGGTTTTTAGAGGTGGCTAAAAAAAAGAGAACCGCCCCTACAAAACGATTGAAAATAATAAAAAAAATGGTGGCTAGCCGCGGTCGACCAGCCGGGCAACACCCGGCCGTCCAAAACCGCGCTGCTCACCGGGGACCACTGCCACGCCACCAGCCGCGGTCGACCAGTTGCTCCACGCCCCGCCTTCCGAAACTGTGCTGCTCGGTAGGACCGACGCCGTGTGGCTGGCCACCCACCGTGGTAGCGTCAGGTCACCGCACTTGTTGCTGTGCGGCCAGGTCTGCAGCGGAGCCGCCGCCCGCTACTGCCGGCCTGGACCTCGTCGGGGTCACTGCCGCCGTGCCGACGTCGGGGCGCCGCCAGCGCCAACGCTAGCCTCACCTGCGTCGGTGCCACCACCAACGAGATGAAGGAGGTCGCGCTGGGCCCTGCTTGTGCCGCCCCAGAGGCTTCCCCGGGTACGCTGTGCGAGCCACCACGCACTCGCCGGATCTTGGGCTGCCGTGGTCCGCGGCGGTTCCGCCGCCACCGAGGAGATCACGCGCCTGGTCTGCTAGTGCCGCCGTAGTGGCCTGCCATGGAGAATCGGCTGTGCGGGTAGCACGGGTAAGCGGCCGCACCGGGAGCCTACCGCGTTGCTGGAGACGACGACACCCACGGCGATGGAGAGCACCGGCAGCCGGCCGCGTTGCCTCTATGCTGCTGTGTTTCATGTTTGGGGTGGAAATGTGTGAGTGGATGAAGAGGAGGAGAGATGGCGTGTTGGTGGGACAAAACTTTTGAGTAGTTAGTGCATGCGCCACGCGGCCCCTCCATGCCTTTGTTTTGAAACCGACAAGCCTGCCACCTTTGCTTTTGACTGTCAATTGCCCTTTTCGCTTGGGCTTTTTTTGGCTGATAAGCCATGGCTGAAAGTACTGTTGGCTGATTTGGTGTGAGAGAAAAATATTGTTCATTGGCTGAAAAAGTACAGCTTAGCCAGACAAGCCCAAACGAATAGGGTGAATACTTTGAACCTCGAGCGCGCGTCCTCCACCACGTATTCAAGTCACGGGCGCCGGCTGATATTTTGTCTGGGAAACTACACCCAAAACTTTATAGGAGCGGCCCATTTGTAGGGGCAGCTTGTCCCATGGATTCTAGACATGCACATTGTAGTGACGGCCGATGATTGGGCCGCGCCTATAAAAGTTTTGAGTAGTTAGTGCACGCAGCTCCTCCATGCCTTTGTTTTGAAACCAACAAGGCCTGCCTCCTTTGCTTTTGACTGCCAATACTTTGAACCTCGAGCGCGCATCCTCCACCACGTATTCAAGTCACAGGCGCGGGCTGATATTTTGTCTGGCAAACTACACCCAAAACTTTATAGGAGCGGCCCATTCGTAGGTGCGGCTTGTCCCATGGGTAGGCACGCATATTGTAGGAGCGGTTGATGATTAGGCCGTCCCTACAAAAGAAAATATGCCGTTGCTATAAAAATCGTTTGTGTAGTATAGGGATATCTGACGGGAACTTAAGAAATAAAGCCAAATGCATGCAGCGTTGACTTAATAAGCCGGCCATCAGTTGATCTGCTAGTGTCAATGCATCTCAAAATAAGGGTACTTATGTCGGCAAAAAGATGACCACTCTACATAGACAAAGAACTCTATATTTAATATAAGGGGTGTTTGGATCCGGTAATTAATGTTTAGGAAGTGTCACATGAGATGTTCGGATACTAATAAAAAAATTACAGAATCCGTCAGTAATCCACGGGACGAATTTATTAAGCATAATTAATCCGTCATTAGCACATGTTACTGTAGCACCATATTGTCAAATTATGGACTAATTAGGCTTAAAAATTCATGTCGTAAAACAGTCTCAATCTATACATTTAGTTTCATAATTAGTTTATATTTAATACTTCATGTATGTGTCAAACATCCGATAGGACAACGACTAAAGTTTAGGAGCAGGAACCTAACACCCTAAGTATAACATGGCAGGGCGATCGCTAGCTCCGCCGTCAGTATCTTCGGGTGCATTCATCTTTGCAACAAGCTCACTTGTCTCCTTGAGGGATGCATGACCAGTGGCCTTCTAGAATGATAGTAGTAGGTATAGGTAACTCCCATCATCAATCATTATTGGCTAAATCAGCAGTTACATATCAATAATACTCGTCTTATTGACTAATTTAGTACTAGGGTACAACGGTACAAGTACAAGAGTGTACTTACGTATGGGTGTAGATGGCAAATATGTGCTCCGCTTACGGCACTCCAAATGCATAGTTTCCATAGGTAATTTCTATAGCAAAAAAAAGTGCAATTTAGGCTAGTCTCAGTGGATAGTTTCATTGCGTTGTTTCCAAGACTGCCATGTCATATAGAATGAAATAAAACTTGAATGAAACACCCACTCTCAATGCAAAGTTTCATTCTATGGTTTCATACATATTTTATTCTATGACTTATAGAGAGTTGGTAATCGTGCTAAGAGAGTTTTATCCCCATTAAAGTCAATTCTTCTCTCTCTTCATTAAAACATTGCCATGTCATCACAAATGCATATGTGTCGGGCTATTAAACGCAGATGAAACTCTCACTGAGACTGGCCTTACACTCTCCGTGTCAAAGTATGATCATGGAGACCACACCAAGTCAAACTCCGTCTTCTAAGTTGAGAGATTGTAGATGTTTTAATGGTTGCTTCCTCATTCAAATCAGTAGCACCATACACTTTGCTAGAAGATGAATCATTGGCATCAGGAGAGGTTGTTGTCCACCATCCAAAGATAGGCTATGAACCGGTTGAGGGAGCGTTGGTGCTAGGAACACTGGTATTCTGAGCAGCTATCCAGTGACATGAGCAGTAGGAACATTCACTAGTAGAGAAACGAGCTGTACTCCCAGTTCTTAACCCTCTTCAGTCCCGGTTTTCCAACCGGGAGCACGAATCCGGGACTAAAGGGCCCCTCCTTTAGTCCCGGTTTCTCGCCCGGGACTAAAGATCCACCTTTAGTCCCGGTTGGTAATACCAACCCGGGCTAAAGAGGACTCCCGGCCTGGCCACGTGGGCCGGCCCTTTAGTCCCGGTTGGTATTACCAACCGGGGCTAAAGGTTTTTCTTTTCTTTTCTTTTGTTTCTATTTTCTTTTTCTTTTTTTCTATTTTCAATTGATGATTCGTTCGCATTCTACGCTGCTAGCGGGACTTTCAATTTTTGTTCGCATTCTACGCTGCTACCGGGACTTTCAATATTTTTTTCTTTTTTTTGTTTCTATTTTCAATTGATGATTCATTTTGGCTTTCGAATACGCATTCTACGCTGCTAGAATATACGTATTCTACACGTTTATAATGTTTAGTCAAGGATGCAGCGGTACGATCTTATAGAACATATCCTATTCAAGTAAGATCGTGGTGCATGGCTCCAAAGCAGAGCTTTTAAGTTAGCTTTCACTCTTTTTGAGCAAGCGAGGTGGTGCTAATAGGTGGGACTGGCCAGCAATTCCAGCATATTGCGTACTGGGCCGCTCCATTCTGGTATATGCTCTCTCCTATGTGTGGGCTTCAGGTCGAGCTGGCCCATCGAGGCTCCTGTAAACGCCTGGGACTAAAAGACCTTTAGTCCTGGCTAATAATACCAGCCAGGACTAAAGGTAAACCTTTAGTCCCGGCTCGTAATACCAGCCGGGACTAATTGCAACAAATGCACGGCAAGTAAAGCACGGCAACAAGTAAAGCACGGCAAGTAAAGCACGGCAACAAGTAAAGCACGGCAAGTAAAGCACGGCAACAAGTAGAGCCGGGACTAATTGATACATATTGCTACTTCCTAGTACAAGTAAAGCACGGCAACAAATGCAAGCAGGGGACAGCACCTTGTCAGTGTCAGCTCAAAAGCTGCTTGTTACAGTTTCAAGCTTTAGTCCCGGTTGAAGACAGCAACCGGGACTAAAGGTCTCTTTCTAGTCCCGGACGGAGCCTCCAGCCGGGAGTAGACTTTTACTCCCGGTTGGAGGGACCAACCGAGAGTAAAAGTTAACCTTTAGTCCCGGTTGGTAGCTCCAACCGGGACTAAAGGTCCCCTGCAGCAAAAGTCTGCCGCAGTAGCCGTTGGGCAGGGACCTTTAGTCCCGATTGGACCTACAAACCGGGACTAAAGGTCTCTCTAGTCCCGGGCGCGAAATATACCGGGACTAAAGCCAAATTTCGAGCTGGATCAAAGGTCGTTTCTCTACTAGTGATTGGCATCTTGATCGCGAGTTACAACAACACGAGTCACGGCATCACTGTTTCTAGGGACACGAATGCCTCGCCAAGAACTTGTTTTCATTAACCGATTCATTCTATGAGATTTGCGGATGGGTTTTGGCTCACCATGGATTGGGGCGGACCTCGATCGGAAATAACATGATCTAGGAGGCAGAGGGAGGGAAGACTGATGGGAGCGCGCGTAGGGATAGGGTGTACAAAGTTAGTGGCGGGGAGGCCAAGCAATCAGGCTCACACAATACTACCCTACGTGGGCGAGCGTGGGGGAATGTTTTCTCAAGAAGCAATGGTTTTGTCTTCAATAAATAATCTACCACATTATTAAATTTTCTCTTCAATAAATAATTTGCCACATCAGTAAATTGTTTTTCTAAGAGTGCAATTAATATCTATAAGAACTTTTTCTAGAACGTGCTTAGCACGTGTTTCATTAAGAAGTTTAGAAGCTTACACGTCCTATATCACGTCACAGTGAGATGCCATTAGTGATGGGGTTGAACACAAACAAAAGGCACCGCAGGGCGGTGGAACGCACACTGGTTTGATTAACTAAGAAACTAATTGTGCGACCAAAGAGCTGGGTCAGTGCTGCCCGCTAGGCATGCTCAATCTGACAGGGGCAGCCCTCCGCCCATGCGTGTTCCAGCCATCGGGAACAACTCACACATGGCAGCCTACATGGAGGCAGAAAGCGGCCCAGCAAACATTTCTTGGAACTTCGCCGCAATGGGCGCATCCAGTGTCTGCGACCCGTTGGTTGGCCTGCATGTCCACTTGTTGAGAAGGATGCACTTCGCTTGCTTCTCCGGGTTTGGGTCACGGTGGATGGACTTGGCAGCTAACCTGTCACTGCACCTTGGGATGAACATGGAGTTGTCAAGACGCGATACAAGCCAGCGTGGTGGGATGTGATCAGCGATTCCTCCAATGGCAGCTTCAGGGATGTGATGAGGCCCTGCATGGAGGCCGCAGGTACTGTAGGTGATCCGACAGTCGCCGTTGTTAGCTGAGCGCTCGGGGTTGTGACTTGGGCCACATCATCGCCCATAGTCACGACTGTGGAGGGCGCAGAAGTTGATTGCTGGACAGCAGGGCTCGGCAGCGCATTGCACAGTGCAGGAGTGACCGACAGTGGTGCCAGGGTAGAAGTCTTCTCTGCCTCCACCAATGTGGCATCATGAGAAAGAAGCAACCGGAGCAGCATGTTCATCATTACCCTCATCGTAGCACAATTCCTCCAGATCCTCGGCCACAGGCTGTAGTCCATCCTCTAGCCCGAGTCCAAACGCGGAGGTGGCGGCATTGTCAACCCCCAGCGTGCCCAACGAGGCTAGGGCTGTCGCACCCACAGACAGCGACCCCAGGCACATACAGGTGTCCAATTCTGCAAGCATAGGGTCGAAGGCTCGGTGCGGAGCCTCAGAGCGATGGTCCACCACGAGCTCTGGCTCCCAACATGCTGCAGCCCACCAGTCCACCATGAGCCCACACAGAACGACAGCCGGAGAACCTAGCTTTGACATCGCGCCCCACTCAAAGGACATGGTGTCCAAAGGGATATTAGCCAACTGGGACATGGTCTCCATGAAGCCGGAATTGACGGAACTAAACGAGGGGCCCACTCTGGCTCCAATGACTGCTTGACGTCTCTGCCACCGGCACCTTTGGGGAGGGGACTGCTAGGAGTGGATGGGTGGCTTCTTGGTTGTGGGGCACAAGCTGAGCGCCCCATGGAGGCCGAGCGAGCAAACGTCGAGTCATCCATGATGTGCAGATTGGGCTATCACGACGACCTTCTGTGTGGCACCCCACGGCGACGGCCAAACGAAAGCGATAGTGGGGGACCTCGCCTGCCCCCTAGTAGTCGCCGCCTGAGAATAATCCTAGGCCCGGTGACCTTCACACCTGCAGTTGAGGCATCGCGACAGAAAAGTGCAGGGCGCCTTGACGTGGTCGCTTGCCAGGCAGTTGAAGCATTGGCCGATGAGATTCGAAGGGACTGGCCTTGCTGGCCGTAGCGACACCCGACGGCACCTGCGATGGCGGCTGTGCACTTGGCGGAAGCCCTCAGCAACTAGCTCCACAGACATCCTCGCGGGATGGACGATGAGAGAGGCTAGGCGCCTCTCTGGCAGCGGCTCAATGCCTTGCGCAACGTCCATGGTCGCACCAGATCAGCGGGGGCAACGACGCCTGCACCTGCGCCTGCGGTGCCCCAGATCCGCATCGGGGTTGGAAAAGCGGCGTCGGGGGGGGGGGGGGTTGAGGACTCGCATTCCGAGTCTCAGGTGGGCTGGCACACGTTGTGCCGCAACGCTCGTGACCTGGTAAGCCCCACCCGCATTCCCCTGCCAGGGGCAGGAGGACCGCGGAGAGCGCGCTGCAGCTTCCTATGACGAGGCCGCATGGAGCGCCTAGCCACGCAAGGCCCGTCCTCGAGAGCGTTAGCCTAGGACGGCACCGGTTCCCTGACTGGAGAAGGTCCCCGCAGCGACAGCTTGCGGACTGCGTCGAGGTAGGGAGTTGGTGAGGCCATCGGTGGAGGCTCGTCATCGGAGTTGTCACAAAAGCCATCGTCCGCCCACTGGCGAAACTTGGGGTGGCCCTCCGAGGCACCGCTGGGGTAGAAGGATGCGGCGTCGGGAGAGAGGGGCGAGCGAGGGCTGGGACTTTGCTGTTGCGCCACCAAGACTGCCCTCGGCGGGCTGGCACGTTGGCGGCGGAGGGTGCCCATCCCAGCTAGGGAGGAGGCCCCATGGCCACGACAGGCGGTGCTGAAGGAGGCCACCGTTCCCAAAGTGGCCTCCGGTGAGCTAGGGATCCGCATCTGCGCCTGGAACGGCTTCCCGAGTAGTGCTGGGTTGGGGTCTTCAAACTCATGGGGTGCTGGGTGAGGAAGGGAGAGATGGACCCATCAAAGTATAGATCGGTCGGAGGTAGTTGCGGATCTGAGGTTTGTTGCTACAGGGAGGCTGGGAGTGTTGTGGATTTGGGAGGATTGATTGTGGGGGCATGGTGGGGAAGACGGTGTGAAGGAGCGGGGCGGGGGGCTTCGGCTTCTCCATCAGCTAATCATAATATCTATAAGAACTATTATGATTTTTGCATTGGGAGTTTCATAAGAGCAACTCCAACAGAGTTGGTAAAAATAGATGGCTAAACTCATAATTCAGCCAACCTCTAAAATAGAAACCCCAGCAAAAAAAAACAGAAAACTCCAACAGCTTTTCCATTTGGGTAAGGTGAATCGCTAGCGGCACATGCAAGCTATATCTAGCATGCGAGAACTCCAGGACATATGACTTGCTATTTTAAAAAGTGAGATACAATAGCTGTTGGACTCTCTCTCTTTTTTTTCTCAAAATACTCAAATATAGATAACACAACATGGATAGCTCTTGTGCTGGAGTTGCTCTAACAAGCTATTATGAACATAATATTTTGATTTTATAGCCAAGAAATGAAATCAAAGTCTTTTTTTTTGTGAAACTAAATGGAATCAAAGTCGGAACAATGTGGAAGGTGCAACATCGTGTAGAAATGATTTGGTTAGAAAACAGAATTTGGCTGTCCACGTATAATAAATAAAATAAATGAATGTATATAGCCATGTGGGCTGTGGTATTCCGGATCGGGCCCAAAACATGGTCCACATGATGAACAAAAGCAGTATATGCGGTCCATTGGACTGTGCCGTATGGTGGGCCAGCCCACGTGGTAATACGAACCCCACGCTCGTCTACGCCCCAAACGCACTGCGAGAAGTGCCCCGGAACTTTTATTTAGATTCTGAAAATCTACTGTATTCCGTAATCAGGGCGGATCCAACGGTGGGGCGGGGGAGAGGGGCTCAAGCCCGAGCCCCCCTACCCATACCGGAGCAGTGGAACTTCCTTGGAGGTCCTATCAATTTTTAGTCAAAGTTCTATAGTGTAGGTGGAGCTGAGACTTAAGATCAAGCAGCAGTCGGAGGTATGTGTTTTTCAACCTCCTAAAATTTTTTTCTTGATCCGCTGCTGTCCGTAATTTATGTGGCTTCATGTTGTGGACCATTGTTTGTCATAATCCGGAAGAGATGAAAAACAATAATTTATGTCGCTGGTCTCATGAAACTAATGAAGATATTGATGCGTGCGTTCTGGTGAAAGATCTTTCATTTTGAGCAGCTGAACTACGAATGCTGAAAAGTTTACAGTACGACCTGACACAATCATGTTTTCAACCCGACCCAAAACAAAACGTCACAGAGAGTAATAATGAAGTGGTTGGCACGTTTCTGTCGGTTCCATGTTTCCAGCGGATAATTTGTCCAAGCTGAATTATTATTATTGACGACCGAGCAAACAAACCCGTCTCTATCAGTTCCGTACGTCGTCCATCAGGCGCTAATGGTGCGGCCTCCATCGATGCAGATGACCTGCCCGGTGACGTAGGACGCCGCCGGCAAGCAGAGGAACGACACCAGGGACGCCACCTCCGTCGGCTCGCCAGTCCCGCTGCATCGGGATGCGTGACAACTCTTGTTGCACCACCGCTGCCGGTAGCTGTATGTGTTGATACGTTAGGTTGTACTTGTTACAATTCTAAAATACTTTCTCTGTTCATAAAAGAACGCAGTTATAGGATCCGCATCAGTCAAATTAGCTCAGGCAGTTTGATAAGTTTACAAAAAAATGGTATTAGCATTTATGTATCTTAATGAATTTATTATAAAAATATACTCTATAATTATTCTAATGGTGTTTATTTTATATCAAGAATGTTAGTACTTTCAGAGGCCACCAGAGGCTATATAGCAGGAGTAGACATATTACTGTGGGACCCATTAACTAAAAAAAATCCACAGCACGGCTACTCCCGACCACACACCGCACCAAGATTCCCTGAACTGGTGATGGATGTGACTCAAAACAGATATAGATACTTGCTTCTTTTAGCTTCCTGCTTAGTCGATCCTCAAAGTCCTTGCATCCTTTTCGACAACATTATGTTTGATAGATTCTGTCGTTTAGACCGTAAGAAAATATATACTTACTCTCTTCATCTAAAAACAATGTTATTCTAGATTTTGGCTAAGTCAAACATTGTTAAATTTGAATGTTCATAGAAAATAGTATCAACATTTGTACCCCCAGAGAATTGAAAATATATTTCATTATATATCTAATAGTACTCATTAAGCATCATAAATATTAGTACTTTTTTATTTGTAATTGCTAAAGTTCAGATGGATTGACTCCTAAAACAAGAATGACAATCCTTTTAGGACCCATGGAGTACCTCTTTAGCCATGTCTGTCATGATCACGCCAGGTGCGAGGCAGTTCACACGGATCTTATCATGGGCCCACTCAGTAGCAAGGCTCCTCGTCAGCTGGTTCAGTCCTCCTGCATAAACCATCATGAATGTAAGGGCAACCCAAAGATATATAAATTTATGCATATGTGGACACTAGAGTGAGACCAAAAATGATTTGGAGTTTTTATTCTAAAATGACAAGGTTTAGATGTGCCCTTATCATAGTGTATGATGAGTAATTGTCATGCACATTCAGTCTTTGTAGTTAAGCTGTTATTGCTTATGACTAACGAACCAGAAGCAAGCTCGCAGTGTTGCAAACATGTCTTTTGGCTTACGATGTGCAGGTGTTAAGCTTGTCATGGCGGTCCATGGCAAGGCGAAGGTGAAGCGGGGGATTCACGCCGATGCACCACAGTCAGTGAAGGATAGACCATGTGTAGCAACTTCGTAAGCACATGGGCATGACAACAAGAGCAAGTAGGTCCAAATTCTTTGGTTCATTGGGAATTTGTTTTTGGCCTCCTTGGTTCATTGGGAATTTGTTTTTGGCTCCATTCATCCCGTCTCTAGTTCCCCTATTTTGTCCTTTCATTTCGAAAGGACGTGTTACGTTTGTACTATCATTTTTCCAAAAGAAAAAAAACAAGAAAACCGTCACGTACCTTTGGTGACGCTGTAGAGCGTTTCCTGTGGGAAGGCCAGGAAGCTTGCGATGGAGGATATGTGGACGGCGCTTCCCCCGCCGGCGACGGAGGCGTTCCGGAGGAGCGGGTGCGCGAGCTGGCTGAGGTGGAAGCACGACTCCAGGTTGGTCGCCATGATCCGAGAGTAGTCCTCCGCCGTGTACTCCCCCGGCGGCTTGATGAGCAGCAGCGCCGCGTTGTTCACCTGCACGGGCACTTACTTCGCCGTCAAGCTGCGGTTGATCGATGGGATTCCCCGAGCCGGAGGAGACGCATGGTTTCACCTTCAGCTTACCAGGATATCGAGCTTGCCGTCGAAGGTCGCTTCCACTGTCTCCATGAGCCTCTCCCGGTGGGCGCGCACGGCCACGTCGCAGACGGACACGGTGACGTCGAACCCCTTCTCGGCCCACCGCCGGCGGCACTCCTGCAGGTCCATCGTGCTGCGGGCGCACGCGTGCACCCGTGCACCGAACCCGGCCAGCTCCTCCACGATCGCATGCCGGATCCCCTTGCTGCCACCGGTGACCAGCGCTGTTGCGCCGGCCAGGCTCCACCTCTCCGCTGGTCGCAGCTGCCATCCTCCGTTTTTGTGTATGTTGTGTGTTCAACTTCAACAAGTACTTGTAGTACAATGTTTGCGATGCGAGTGACAAATATAGTACTAGTAACTTGAGCCTATTTTGTCATTGCAGTGACAAATAATCTGAGCCGGACTAAACACCAACTGATACTACAGCAGTGCTATTGAGGCGATCTTTTGTGTTCGACATCAACTTAAGAATAAGTGGACCAAAATAAGTGGCCAATATGTGGACCACAATAAGCGTGTTTAGTCCACTTATTGCTAATATCAGTTGACAAGCAAGTGTGTTCAAATTTATATAGATTTATTCCAAAATTTAATAGTGTTATTTCTTTTTGTCATATAGATGTTGGACTTTGACATCAAGACATCTATGATGACTTTGTTAATTTTGAAATCTAACGACATAGTTTTTGGAAGGTGTTGGTAGAGGTATGTTGTGTACATGCATTCAAAGGAATGAGTATGCGTACTTGGATATAATTGTCGGTCACGGAGGCATGGCCTACAGGCCTTGGATGACTGCGTTCTTTGCGCGCAATGTCCGGAAATGTTGGAACACATCCTGCTGGGGTGTCTTTAAAAGGGAAGTCTGGTTCCAGGTACTTCAAAAGCTTCACTAGGATGGGAGCATCGTCGTTCGTCAGGAAAACTTCTGTCTGGTGGTTGCGGGCTAGGAAACTGTTACCAAAGGTGATCCGAAAGGGCTTCGACTCCCTGACGTTCCTTATTTGGTTGGGTGCTTTGGAAGGAACGTAATGCTAGAACCATTGGAGGACCATCGTCTAATTCAACAATGGTACTACTGCTCATCGTCGGAGAAGCAAGGGAGTGGGCGGCCGCGGAATACTCCAGAATAAGGTCGCTGCTGGTGCTGCTTTGAGCAATGTCGCAACAGGTGCTCATTGGGTCGCAGATCCTTCTTGTAATGTAAACCATTTGGAGAAAGCAAGAGAAGCACCCAGGGTTTCCTTACCTTCTCGCGGAGCTCGGGGTTGCGGTCGCAATGGCGGAGGAGCGGTGAATCGGTGAATTCGACAGCGGCGGCTCGCTTCAATGGCTGCGGCGGCGCTGCTGCTAGCTCTATGTGAGGCGGCTGCGTTGGGGCGAGATAGGAAGGTGGCGGTGCGGGGTCAGGCACTATTTATGGGGGCTCGGGGCAACGTGGGCAGCACGCCAAGACGCGGCGTGGCGAAGGCGGAATTGGCGGCATGAGCAGTGTCCGTGACGAACACGAGCATTGGAAGGAGATGACCCTGACATGTGGGCCTGACGTGTCAGCAGGAGTAGAGAGCACAGGCGGCTATGCTGGGCTACGCTGGGCTAGGCCACGGGGAGACACTACGTCAGAATAGTACTTCACTGCCGGTTCAAAATACCCTATCACTACCGAATTTTGAACCGGCACAACCATACTGACAGTGATGAGTGTAAACTATCACTATCGGTTCCTACAAACCGACAGTGTTCTTCAACTTCACTGTCGGTTCTTTACACAATCGGCAGAGTTCGGTTCCACCAACACTGCCGGTTCATAAGACCATCCAGTAGAGTTCAGTTCCACCAACACTGTCGGTTTGTGTTTCAACCGGTACTGTTGTGACAAGAACCGGCAGTGATGGCTAAGCCAACGTTGCCGGCCTGTGGCTCTAGCCGGCTGTGCCATCACTGCCTGTTTGTTGCTAACCGGCAGTGATGTTTACGACAACACTACCGGTTTTTTGCTAACCGGCACTGATGTCACGTTCGCATTTTATTGTTTTATAATTTATTTTAATTTATATTTTTCCGTGGAATCAGGTTTCGCTTTATATATGCTACGTAGACGACAGGTCCAACAATATTAAACATTACAAATGTTACTGTTATAGTTCAAATGTTCTTATCAAGATCTTAATCCCTCAAAATAAAAAAGAAATATTCTCGGACTTCACAGATTGTGCAATACTTCTCGGACTTCTTACAATAATCTAGCGAGCCACTCTGGGCCATACTGGTCCTTGAACTTCATGGATTGTGCAATGAAAAATACTCCATCTTTTTCCAATACCTCGGCTAAGATGAATTTTTCCAGCTCCGATTACAGCGCGATGATCTCCATGTCTAACAACCTTTCGTGGTTATATTTCTTGCGTTGTCGTTCAAAAAAGATGATAACCAAAGAGGAATCAGTAAATCATTTTGTTGAATGATTAACAGACATAAATGAAATGGGGATTATACACACCAACTTTTTGGCTTCTTCCGATTTCCCGCCGATGTAGCGAAGCATTGCCCATATTACATAAAACACGCATTTATTGTTTCCCGCCGGCTGTTTTAGGTACTTCCCCTCCATTTCGACAACCTTGAATGGGACCTGTGTCCCACCCATATGTCTTCTTCAGACACTGAGCAACATTAAAAGGAGAAACGTTAGAAAGTGGTATATGTGAATAGAAAACAATATGTTATTAGGATCGGTTACTAATTCAGCACTGCCACCGGTGCATCTAGATGATGAAATAGCTTTTTCTTCGAGTCACACATCTCGTTCAGATTTTTGGCAAGATTAACACAAATGAAGATGAAATGGTAGCTACAATCATAGAATCCTAATTATCGAATAATCTTAATGAAAAAAGAAGCATAAAATTAAAAGCCGAGAACACATACTCGCACTTGTAGGCTAGAAGTATGTGTGTTTTGTTCTTCATCTTGAATACGTCGAAAATAGTAATCAATCTCTGATTTAGGTCTTCCACGTCACATCCATGGAGGCCTAGACATGTCTTCTCATTGACTCGCAAGGGGTCCAAGAAGCCTATGTTATCCCATTTGCTTTTTAGAATACAAAATTTTGCTATACACCTACATAAAATCATAGAAAGTGCTCAAAAGTTAACAATTTGTGTCCCGAGAGAGTTGTTAATTGTAATATCGTGCGTGTAGGGTACTTACATAGTCCATAGCGTCAACATTTGTGTATCGAGAGAGCGTTTCTAGTATAGCTGGAACAAGCACTCCCACTCGACATTGAACTTCTCTTCTTCAGGATAATGAAAAACATGTGGCGAACGGATAATAACCTCAAAACCAAAGTCCTCCATCTCTATTGTTTGAGCCATGTAATATTCATGCAACTGGCAAATATATATTGTCAAATTTTTATACTCGTGATCGGGAACCAAAAGATTGCCCCTTTCATACTTCATTGCAGGTGTTCCCGTCCCTTGTACATCATAATAGATGTTTGCGGCCTCTTCCATGGTTAATTCGGGGTTGTCTTCGATGAACTTCTGTATCTTCCTTAAATCTTCATTGTGTAATTCATCGGCTCTTGTTGTAGCGTACTGATTCTGTGTTTGCCTTTCAAATTCGGACTTCAACAAAAATGGAGATAGTGAGGCACAGAGATTGATGAAACTAATACAATCTTCCTTCGAGATGTGTGCTATAAATTTTCCTTCCAACAAGTTTGTAATGCTGCCATTGAACAACCTTTTTTTTGTTGGTCCACTTTGGGAGCATTAGTGACCGAATCCAAGGACCTTTTCTATGACTACGAGGATGCCTTTGATCTTATTTCGGGCTGAGGTGGAGGAGGTGGAGGATGACAATGAGAATTCTATTTTCCTGGGGCTGATGAAGATGGAGGAGGGAGAGGAGTCTTCTCTTTTCTCGGGGCTGATGAAGATGGAGTCGGACGAGGAGGAATAGAAGGAGACCTCTGTCTTCTTGGGGGTGATGGCAAGGGATGAGGAGGGGAGTGATCTCTGTTGGGAGATGGTGAGTGATCATCGTGGGTGGGCGAATACTCACAGTCGTCTTCATCATCATAGTACAATTGGTGGTCAAGCTTAATGAAGCGCTTGCGCCAGGCCACTTGAGATCCCTTGTTATGACCAAGTTTCAGCCTGTCTTCCGCTACGAGGTACTCATTGTGTATCTTGTTATACTTCTTATCAAGTATTATGTCAATGGTGACGCCAGCATACCCCTGTGGAATTGGGCGGCCATTAATGGTCCCGTCTCCCGTAGGCTAGGCCTAGCCGAGCGCCACATTGTCCTTTGTCCATTCCTGACGGATGTACAACTTGACATTGATGGGTTCAGTGATGCCGTCCACTGGATGAGGCACATTCACATCTTCTTCATCGAGCGGGGTCGATCCGCAGCTGCTGCGACCCCTAAACTGTGGGCTAAAGGTAGTAGGAGTAAGGTTTTGTTGTACTCCTGACCCCTTGGACAGCAAAATTTGCTGGACTTGTGCTTCAACAGTCGCCTCAATCCATGCATCCATTCTTTCTTCCATCTTTTTTAGTCGCCTCAAATGCTTTGCCTCCTGATCCGCTCTACCCCTCGAGCGACTCCAGTAAGTGTTAGATTCTTGGGGGAATGCTAGTTTCTAAGGAACAACACCAGTTCTTCTAGTGCGACGAGGGTGCTCCATGGTTTCGACTGCTTGGGTGAGCACGTCTCTCTACTTATTAGAAGTGCGAGTCCCTTGCCTCACCTCCTCAGTTACTTGGGAGATCCCCTGGATGAGTTCGCTCATGGGTGGATTTGTGGAGCTAAAGCTCCCGTCCTCTGCGTGGCGTATATTCCTCCCCATATAGTATATTACCGATCTTGGCTCCCAATCGGCGGTCTCAACATGAACGCCTTCCTCAGCAAGACGATCCATCTTTTGAAGTTCTGCTTCAAATTCTGGCATCTTTTTGGCGTAGCCACGAGAGCCGAGATGATGAGGATTCATCGCTTTCTACAAGTTCTCCTTATTCTTCCTACTCATCTCTAAGTACTCCTTAGATGACCTATAATCCTTGAAATCCTGCCAGAAGTCCTTCGGCTTGCTAAACTGTCCACCATCAAAATCTAGCTCTTTATTTTGGAAGACAAAATTCTTGTACAATGTCCCCTTGAAATTCTTGAAGCATGTCCCCATGATTTCTTTTGCTTTTTTCTTGACTAACTCCTTGTCATACTCCATTTGGAAAGTGAAATACTCTAGGATCTTGATATCCCATATGTTGTCCTTCTCACTTTTGGGAACCCTCCACGGGTCATCATCTTTCTCAATCCACTTCCTGTACCTAATCGGGATGAAGTCCCTAACAAGTAACCTAAGGATAGTCTTGTACTTGGTCAAAGCTATAGGCGGTGAGAGTGGATCCCCGAATTCATAGAACTCGGTGATGTGCTAGTTTGTATTCCTACCAATAGGAATCTTTGACACGCCTCGCTTGAATCTGGCATTCCTGCTACCCAAACCCTCTAGCTCCTCGGTCGGCTGAGGCTCCTGCTGGAGACACCAAATAAGCTATGACCCTCTCAATTGATTAGCGTGTGTGGCTACATAGTCACATGATACCAAAGTTACCTGGCCATCTTGGTCATTTTGACCCAGATCGAGCAGGCCAGACGGGGTCCATGGCTGCTCGTTCTCACCGTCCTGATTGACACTGTCACCATTTGTCAGATCATGCAGCTCTCCCATCCCAGCGATATCAGCCACTTCTTGTTGCCAATCTATTCTTCAGCGACGAGGTAACAGGCGAGGACGAGTCATGGCTGTGACATGATCGTGGTTAGTTTTGGCTACGTACAACTACTAATAGCATATGTTCATATATATATATACATATATATAATATATTTAATGCAAAGTCTAATAATAAGTCCACATACAACAAAGTTAAATAATAGCATATGTTCACCTAGAACAAATTTATTGTTTGATTGACCACATACAACAAAGTCCACCTACTGTTCTATGAAACTAAGCCTACATCAACTTCCAAATAAGAAAAGCAATGAACATAGCCATAAATAAAAGCATGGCATCTTTCCAAGACCATGGAGCAATTCTCCTAATCTTCACATCTTTGGCGGGTGGCTTCTCTTCAATCTCAAGTGCCAGCGGATGGCCATGGTTTGCATTCATTGGACCATAGTAGGTCGGTTGCCCATGGTTTGCAAGGTAGGCTGGATGACTATAGTAGGCCCTCCAAGCTTCAGCTTTTGTGTTGTACTTTTTGTGCAAATTACCAGGGTAGCGATTGACTTGAGCATAGCAATCTTCCCAGGTTCGATAAATCCTAGGCATGTGACCAACATGCACTACATACCATGCCATGGTTGCCTATACATTTAAGTAAATTAGGCATGTGGTAAGTGGTAATGGTAACTCACTGAACAAGAGTTATTATTCAAGTTATATGGCAAATCTCTACTAGTGACACTTAATTCGAATCTACACTACTCTTGTTCCTAGTTTACAAATTAGAACCATTGATTTTGCCTTAGTATTCACAAACTTCACATTAGGTTGGTTGCTAAAGCACAGGTTCTTCTATTAGACCAGATCCTCAGCAAGCATGAGATAATTTATTGTGTGTTCAACATGAACAAATCCTCCAGATAGATTGAAACAAATTTGAATAACTATAACCTCACATGCGTCCTTATTTAGGTCTGAATTGTTGTGTTGACAAACACAGCACATAGACTTCTTTCAAAATTTACTTCTTTAGATTTCTAACAATAGGGAGGCAAACCCTTGTCCATAACCAGCGGTACACGAATAGCCAAGAAACATAATCACGTACTATCACTTAATGTAGACATAAGTCAACTTTTTTCTTCTTAGAAGTGAGTTGGTAAAAATGTGTTACACAAACATTCCCCCAAAATAAGTATTACTGGACTCAAGTAAGCAGCAACACCTCTACTGATTCACAGCAACACCTCTACTGATTCAAGTAAGCAGCAACACAGTGGGACATTTCATCAGACACATAGCAGGCAGTGAGCCACGCACTCACCATGGGGTGGGAAAGCAGTTGTTCGCGTGCTCCTGAAGGCCTCGGCGGTGGGAGTGTAGGCGTGGAGGAGGAGGGGCACGGTCGGCGTCGTGGATGAGGAATGAGGGCACGGATGACGCGGTGCTCTAGTGTGGGGTGGTGCTCCAGGGTATGGCGGTGCTTTGACGTGGGGCGGTGCTCCGGCGTGGGGCGGTGGACAGCGTGGGGCGGTGCTCCGGCGGTGCGAGGGCACAGATGGCGCGGTGCTCAAGGTGTAAAAAGTGGGAGTTGGCCCATGAGCTGCAGCTCTAAAGATGAGCCATGTCATGGCGACTGTGGCACATCTATGCCACCCCACACCATGCCATTTCATGGTAGTCCGATGAGTGGCGAATTACGTAGGCAAGCACATATGACCGTGATGCAGAGCACCAAGGCATGCGTGAAGTCTGCGTGTGTTGCGGAGGAGGAAAATGGAGTGGATGGGGAAGGTTTGTTTGCAGTTTTCATTCATGCTGGCACAGACACATATGCATCTAGAGGTGATGTGTGGGAGGCTTTGGACGACCTCTACTCGAACGCCAAATTAGATCAGGGACCAAAATGCCGGCCCGTCACTATCGATTTCTTATCAACCGGCAGTGATAGGAGAACCAACAGTGATATTTGGGTAGTGATATTCGGTCATCACTACCGGTAATTAGTGTGATCCAGCAGTGATTCTATCATCACTACTGGTTCATGGCTTGAACCAACAGTGATATTGTCACTGCCGGTTTGGGACTTGACCCGCCCGACACTGATAGACTGTATGAAAAACATCATAACTTTCCCATATTATGTCTGAGTAAGACAAACTTTATACCAAAGTTGTAGTACTCGACGAGATCAACAACTTTGTTATTGACAGCATTTTCATTTGAAGTCATTTTGATGCTGAATATTTGATTCACAAGATTGTATAGAGTTAATACCAAAGGAATCCATATGCTCTATAGTCATATGTGTAGTGATAGAGAAGGATCTCAGATGGACAAACGACCAAAACAGAAGCTGTAGATCTCAAAAATTTATACAACTTTGTAGTTTAGAACTTTTTTTATTTGAAGTCGTTTTGATGTTGAAATATTTGATTCACAAGATTTTATAGAGTTAATACCTAAGGAATCCATAGTCTCTATAGTCACACGTAAGTGTGTAGTGTTAGGGAAGGATTTCAGATGGAGAAACAACCAAAACAAAGTTGTAGATATAAAAAACTTATGCAAATTTCTAGTTGGAAACTTTTTTATTTGAAACCATCTATCCAACAAAAATTACATTTGAATTCCTCACATTTGAAATTTGAATTTTTCAAATGACCACGGATGAAGAAACGACCAAAACAAAAGTTGTAGATCTTGAAAAGCTATGCAACTTTGTAGTTGATAACTTTTTCATTTGAAGTCATCTATCCAAGGAAAGTTATGTTTGAATTTCCTCGTATTTGAAATTCAAATTCTTCAAACGACATCGGATGGAGAAATGACTAGAACCAAGTTGTAGATCTTGAAATGTTATAAAACTTTGTAGTTGACAATGTTTTCATTTGAAACCATTTAGGGTCCCAAATACTCATTTCAAAACTAGATGAACATAAAATGAGGAGGATGAATATTCCAAATGGGCATAAGTGTCTTGTGGTGGAGTAGTTATGGGACGAACGCGCGAATCCTGAGGTTGTGGGTTTGAACGCCGGCGAATGCGAAGCGCGTGTTTTTCGCATGAAAAAACTGCATGACTTGTGGCAGCGCGTGCATGTGGCTACCCAGTGGGGTCTCTCCCAGTATTATTATTTTTTTGCTATATAGTTTCAGCATGAATTTGTTATTCTGGAAAACCTCATCAAGTGATGAGCCCTGCCATCAATGCCACTTTCTACTGTGGGTTCAAGAAATCGGTAGTGACGTGGTTTTTGAATTGGCAATGAAGGGTTGTTCTGGGGTAGTGAAATAAGAGTGATATTTGAACTTGTATAATTGTCGGTAAGACCATAGCCGTTGGCCATTCACAGTCTCCCTAACTCATTGGCCATTATACTTTCATATTGGCATACGTACCTTAACCCGTTGGCAATCCATTAATGGTCTCCCCAACTACTCGTTGGCCATTATACTTCCATACTAGCATAGGTTGTGTATCTAGTATAATGTAGATACTAGGTTTAGGGCCATATCTATAAACATCTTGTGGTCTAATTGCAAACTTTGAGGATTTGTTAGTAACTCATAGCCTCACGGAGGAAGTAAATACAAACAACCATCTCTCCCTCCTATAAATGGTGCACTAAGGCTTAGAGGGAAATGACCCTCGGCTATCTCACTCTCCTTTTTTCACTGTTCAACCTCCCTACCTCTCTTTAGGATCCTCCCCCTATGTCTCCTTGGCAACAAGGACAATTCCTCAACAACCTGTAACTCTCCCCCTCTCTCTCTTTGGCAACAAGTCCCTAGCAACATGCAACGCTTATTTCAAGAGATGTACTAATTTTGGTCCTAATATAATTCTCTTAAGTGATCGTTAAACAATAGTGGAAAGTAGTTAAAATATGCTTTATTAAATATTTAAATATGTAATCCACCTATACTAGCCTATGCCAACTATATAATGAGTGCGTTGATAGATAAGCTAGACTAGTGTTTGTTTTCTAGCATATCCACCTGTTGTAAGAGACCATACATATATTTACAAAATTCTCAAACGATGACTGGCAAAATTTATGTCATGCGACTTCCTCCTAGACTCACCGTGGCACGTGGTAGGTCAGCCCGGAGGCAATGAACGGTACCCCATGTCCCAAGGGCATGCATTGTGCTTCTTTGGGATATTAAACTCATAGGACTTATCCACAATTAATTATTATTCAGTAAATCTACTACAACGTTATTCTATATATAAGAAGACGCGTATGCACCGATATGGATTTACTATAGTTTTAATTAGCAAAGAAACTATATACAGTATAGCACATTGTGAGTGTTGTGTTTAACCATTTGTTGCATTGCGAAACATTAGTCTAATTTTAAAAAAACTGTCAATGAAGGATCATTCATTAAACTATGTATACATTTAACTTAACAACAAACACTTAGATTATTACTCTCTCTAGTCATCGTAACAATATAACATCATGTCTTTTTGACAAAATTTAGTCAAATCTTAAAAAATAATTACTGCAAGTATCATTAATTTCTAAAGTATATAGATTGGAAATGAGATATATGTGCAAATTTTGTATTAAAAACTACTCTCTATTCCTAATGATAAGATGTTTTGATTTTTCAAGATACGTTTGTACTTATACACTATGTCTTGAATTGTAGTAAAAGTAATGTACTAGAAAAACCAAAATGTCTTATACTTTAGAATGCAGGGAGCACTTAGCTCGCAACATCTCATAAATTAAGATATTAAAAATACATTTTAGAAGGTACAGTGATTACAGATATGCATGGAAGATCATACGAAGTCAAATATGGAGCCTCATGTACTTGAATTGGGCAAACAACTAACACTTGAGCCATTATAATGGATGGAAGCCGAGCACAAATGTCCATGAATGGTTGTGGGGGGTATGACCCCGTATACCCACGGCGGACTACATGGGCTGTGCTGCCAGGGGCGGTCCAGCCCACAAGACGAAGTCTTGCGGAGCACGACGCTGCTCGGTGCGCCCCGCAAGATTCCGGGAAGATATCCTAAAGATACGGCGTAATCTATTAGGATATATTACGATCCCATGACTCATGTAATCTGTTATTACTTACCGGTTATCTCTCTGATCTAACCGACCTATAACCCTACCCCCCAGCTACATAAGCCTCATGTACTTGGCTTGGGCAAACAACTAACACTTGAGCCATTATAATGGATGGCAGCCGAGCACAAATGTCCATGAATGGTGCATGTGGCAAACATTAGGAACTCAATGTCCATTTCAAGACTAATCTCGATCAATCTAACTTCTTCTTTGAGATCTTTGACTTGAAACAACTTTGATGGAGCCAGTTACCATCATGATCTTGACAATGAGTTAGCCTCTAGTGTATCCAAATGCTCTCACTTAAGCTCCCTTAAGACGAATGTCTAGGACCCCTTTAATAGTATAACCTAAGAAAAAATAAAGCTTTAATATCCAAGCATCAAGCCTAAATTGGCTCTATAGTATCCTTAGTCTTCAAGAATATCCTATACGCCTTACCCCAATCATCAATCCAATTATTTAGGGCCAAAACACTTGTGACCAATCAACTTGTGACTAACTCAAGTTGGATTACCGTTGCAAAACACAAATTAATTGTGTTCATCAATCGCCAAAACACCATAGCACCAAATTGGGCCTAGATACATTCACATGTTCATAGCGGGATCCTAGACGTATGGAGACAAGTAGCGTTGTGGTTTGAGGAAGGAGCATTGTTGTGATGGAGACAGACACCAAGGAGACATTAGCGGCAGTCTGGTGAGGTAGGTGATTGTCGACAAAAGATGCTCGGCAGTCCTCCGAGGGGTATCCCACGAAGGTAGATTGATCGGTGGGGGTGCGCGTGATATGAACTAGATGGTAATATAAGCACCGAGACACAAGATTTAGACAGGTTCGGTCGTCAGTATGACGTAATACCTACATTCTATGTTCCGATGTATTGCATTGAGATGTATGTAGATGTCGACTAGGGGACCCCTGCCTCTCCTTATATACTCTAGAGGGGTAGGGTTACAAGGAAAGTATCCTATTTGGTACTATACAATATCTTACGGTGCACATCGACCAGTGCCGTGCACACATTCGTCTTGTGGGCTGGGCCACCCCTAGGGCCGTAGACCATGTGGCCTATCATGGGTATCGGGGGTCGTACCCCCCACAGCTAGTCCTCGAGCGCCTTGTATCCATTGTGCAATGCTGTCTTGAGCTTGTCCGAGTAGGTGCGAACGAAGCCGAGCAGTCAAACTCATGGTCTGACCACCGTGATGAGTTGCCAAGCAATTGTGAACCGTCGTCGAGCAGTTGTGAACCATCGCTGAGCAGTGTGAGCCATCGTCGAGCAGTGTGAACCGTCGCCGAGCAGTGTATCCCTAGTAAGGCTTGCCATAAGGATGTAAGGAGTTCAAGATAAAATTTGAAAATTCTTCCACTTAGGAGAAGTGTACCACTTAGACTCCGTCAATAAGGAGGGTAAATCAAGAAATAAGCACTACATTCACCGCTAGGTGAAGTGTAGCCACTTAGTCCTCGAGCCTGCTAGAAGATAAAGAATAAATCTTGTAGTAGGGTCAAAGAAAAGAAGTCTAAAAGCTTGCCGACGTCATCTGACATACGCGTATCAAGACCCCAGACGTGCTGCCCAAGATCAGCACCCTGATCCGAACAGCATGGAGCAGCTTGATAGCACACCGATGAGATGTAACAAGATTCGACCACCAAGGGACTCCCTAGCTTAGCTGGCGATGTCCGAACACCGAGGAGTCCCCAGCGTAGATGGCGATGTCCAAGCACCGAGGAGTCCCCGGTGTAGCTGGCGATGTCTGAGCACCGAGGAATCCCCGACGTAGCTAGCGATGTCCGAGCACTGAGGAGTCCCGGCATAGCCGGCGATGACCGAGCACCGAGGAGTCCCTAGCATAGCTGGTGATGAAGCACGAGCGACGAATAGTTCGGTCCACTAGTCGGCGGTGAAGTGAGCATCGAGTAGAAGCGATCGACAAACAATCCGATCAACTGGTCGGCGATGAAGTCCATGAACCTAGTGGTCGGACTAGTTGATCGGTGGAGAAGTCCAAGCACCAGGTGGTCCGATCACCTGGACGATGATCCTACAATACAAATATGTAGAATGGGTAGTACATGATGTAGAAATATATGAACCCCAGAGAAGAAATAGTGTATGTAGCTCAGCGATCAGTTGGTGTGAAGATGTATTTATATTTAATATAAACCGCCCGACCAATTAGTGTGTAGCTGAGTCTCCAGCCTTAGCTAGTCTGTTAACCATAACATAGAGCGCGGAGCCCGTGTGCATGTAGGAAGAACAAAGCGTCGCTAAGGAGCCGCTGTTGACCACCCATAATGCAGAGGGCAGACGCTCGTGCACGTGTAGGGAGGAGCCAGAGATAGGGCCGTCTCTGGGACATCCGAGCGTCAACATGACTATTCGGGGGGTCGCCTTAGACTTAGCAGTATGCATCTTTAAGATGGAATACATGAAAGAAAATCGTTTGGAGAGCAAACATGGAGAAAATAGCTCGGAGAAACATCATAGCGATATATGAAGATTGGAGAATATTTAGAAGAATATTAAAGCGTGACTTAGCTTTAGACAGAATGTCTGGTTGGCGGCGCATGGCGTTATCTGGTCGGTGACGCGGGCAGCTCGCTTGACAGCTAGAATGAAGTTGATCTCGTGTTGGAGTAGGACGAACGTAGTCGGAGCTTGGCGGTGTCAATCAGCGTACGAAGACATGCACCATGGTTGTCGAAGGATGTTGATCTTGAGTTACACCATCTGGTTCGCTAGGGATCAGCGCGCATGAGCCCCATGGTGGGCGCCAACTGTTGACAAAAGATGCTCGGCAGTCCACCGAGGGGTATCCCATGAAGGTAGATTGATCAGTGGGCGTGCGCGTGATACGAACTAGATGGTAATACAAGAATCGAGACACAAGATTTAGACAGGTTTAGCCGTCAGTATGACGTAATACCTACATCCTGTGTTCCATTGTATTGCATTGAGATGTATGTAGATGTCGACTATGGGACCCCTGCCTCTCCTTATATACTCTGGAGGGGTAGGGTTACAAGGAAAGTATCCTATTTGGTACTATATAATATATTGCGGTGCACGTCAACTAGTGCCGTGCACGCCGTCGTCTTGTGGGCTGGGCCACCCCTGGGGGCGTAGCCCATGTGGCCTGCCGTGGGTATCAGGGGTCGTACCCCCCATAGTGATGAAGCAGTGGTAGGACGTGGGGCTCTAGCTTGGATTGGATTGAAGAGCGAGCACATAGGAAGAATAAGAGCGTGGCAAAGATATTGGCGCACTCCAATAGCTCGGGTCAAGGTGGAAAAGTGGGAGTTGGCTAACAAGCTAGAGCTCTAAATATGAGCCCTGTCATGCCAACCGTGGCGCATCCGGGCCACCCCATGCCATGCCACATCATGCTAGTCCGATGAGGGGCGAGTGACGCAGGCAAGCACAATGGCCGAGATGCAGAACATAGAGGCGTGCGTGGAGTCTGCGTGCGGTGCGAAGGAGGAAAATGGAGTGGATAGGGAAGGAGATACTTTTTAGCAATTTTCATTCATGCTAATACAGACACATAGGCATCTAGAGGTGGTGTGGAAGGCTTTGGACCTCTACTCGAACACCATAGGAGATCAGGGACCAAAATGATATTTTTAGGGGTATTAAACAAGCTAGGTAATTATACAAAAAGAAAATCCATCATAATTTCCTACATGAACCATTAGCCTATAAAACAAAACATTATTCACAAACCACATGGCACACAAAATTTAGAGTTGGTGGTGCCATCACAAATCATGGATTTCATTAACCTTAGGCAGAGAGTCAATATGAAGAGAGATTAATGTTTGGAGATAAGTGCATGAAAGAGGAGGAGAGTAAGTAGGAAAAGATATTAATGCTTGGAGATAAGTGGAAGAAAGAGTGGGACACAAACCATTTTGACTAGGAAAAACTCAGATCTCATCACCAGTCCGTGAATATATAATTATAAGTATTGGAGATAATGAATTATAGTGATGCCCCTAGGGCCTATTCTTTTTACATAGGCACTGTCCTAGGCGCCAAGACCCATTGAGGGTAAATGTTGACAGTCTTTAGCTACATAGATAAATCAACAAGCATAAAGACACCAATGTAGCTTTGAGTATTCCACAATATCAAATTTTATGGGGAAGGAGAGGTGATTAACTTCAAATCAAATTTGGTTCGAGGATCGAAGACAAAAAAAAAGTATAGAAGGATATACAGGGTTCAATGTCCACCTTGTAGCCAAGTGTATTTGTGACATTAAAGATTAGCGTTAACTTTGCTTACTTCAGAGCAACACACAAATACTAGCCTTAGAAACAAATGAAAACGGGTCCAGCCTATTGTGGCTACAGACCCTATTGGTACTTGTCAGTGTATTTGTCATGGGTTGATAATTATGGGGCGTACCATGACAATAAGAACTTGATGGTCAGACATAGTACACAAAGTTTCTATAGGTTCTGGCCCATGTGGGGAGGTATACCAAATGTCCAGGGTTTGTCGATTGTATTGCTTGGCGCCTCATATTTTAGGGGGGCTTCATACTAGCCAACACTATAGCTAGGAAGCCAGGTTTGTCCTCTGTGGTAATACCTACGGGTCGTATCATCCAAAGTAGCTCCTGTGTCCTTTGTGATCAGGTTGTTGCAATCTTGACAATGTCTTGGCATGAGCCTGCTTTAGTCATCTCCGTTGAACAAGTCCAAAAATGTTGCCTGATAAAGCACACATCTTCTTTTGTTTGCAGGGAAACCATGAAGGATTTAGTCAGTAGTTGTAAAAAACCCCACTTATTCATGAATAGGTGAATCTCTCAAGGACAGGTTAGCCCGGGGTAAATCCAAATGGTATCTGACATCCAAGCTGCTAGTATATAAGCTAGTGACCTAGTAGAGGGCATACCATTGCTCTTGATTGTACGGATCATGTGACCATATGCATGGTCACACATGGTTTCTATGATTTAGATGACAACACAACTGCAGGGTCTATGATGCCTAAGAGGGGGGGGGGGACTAGGTAACTTAAAACTAATTGCCTCTAAAATATACATATCAAAACCTATGCAAGATACTATCTAAAATGTGCACTACGGTTTTGCTAAGTGTTTCTATCTCTAATGCAAAAGAGTTTTGCACCCTAGGTCCAATGCTATCAACTAACCTAGCAAGCTAGACTAGGAAGGGCTAAGCTCCTGGTTGGGTAACTCCGTGCATAGCTCATGGGACTTCCCTACGTACAGTAAGTGGGTCCCCATCTGTCCTTCTCCTGGACCGCTCCTCACTGTCTTCACAACCGAGCTTCCGACCAATACTCCATAAGTCTCGTTCCCTTGGTACACTATCGGCGGCTACACCACGGACACAATTGGTGTGACCTCACAAGATTACAAGATCCTTGGAGTACAAGCTAGGTGCGTGCAAGCACCGAGTAGCAAGAGCTATGTAGGCGTCACTAAGCACTAAGAATAAGCCTAGAGAAAGTTCTATTCTGTGGTCTAAACTAGCATAAGCCCTTCACAAAGCACTAACACTAATCACCTAAATTTCCTTTAAGCACTTGGACGAAAGCATCAACTCAATAGCCGCTTCAGCACACTCTAACAGCCCAGAAATGACCATGTACAGGCGTATATATAACCCCAACTTCCCAAACTAGCAATTGTGCACGAACTCCACTTTTGTAGCGAGAGCCAGAGATGTTTGGTGATGCCATATGTACTAGCCATTGGAATCCGACGTTGGCTACTTCATCTCCCCAGTGATGTTTCCAGTGCCACAATGGAGAGTGTTCATTGTCCTAGCCTTCATTTCTTCACTGGATCACACCTTATCTTCTGGTGCTCACCCGATGCCTTGCACGTTGGAGAGCTCTAATGATATTTATCTTCTCCACTACGACTGTGTAGTATTCTTTGTACTGAAGTTTTGATGCCCCATCGTGTTAAGTTGTGATCTAAATTCAGTTATGTACAAGATAAAGGCTAATTTCTGCTGGAGCGAAGCGAGGCCCGTCACCGGGAGGCTTGATCGTCGCCTATTAGGGTTTTCCATCTATATATACTTCATGTAAGCTGTGTGTACATTAAATTTGTTGATGGATCACCTATATATATTTGCTGTTATATGTTGTTGATATGTTGATTGCTGCCAAGAGCAAGAAAAAAATCACTACGTTGAAGAAACTGTTGAGTAGTGAGTTTGAGATGAAGGATCTTGGTGCTGCTAAGAAGATTCTAGGTATGGAGATTACAAGAGACATAAATTCTGGTTTATTATTTCTTAGTCAATAAAGTTACATTAAGAAAGTTCTTTATCATTTCAATATGCATGATGCAAAGTCTGTTAGTACTCCTATTCCTTCTCATTTCAAATTATCAGCTTTACAATGTGCTAGTACTGATGAGGATTTTGAGTACATGTCAAGAGTTTCATATTCTAGTGATGTTGGTTCTTTGATGTATGCCATGGTTTGCTCTCATCCTGATTTATCATATGCTATGAGTTTGGTTAGTAGATACATGGTTAATCCTAGTAAAGAACATTGGAAGGTTGTTCAGTGGATTTTCAGGTACATTTGTGGCACAACAAATGCTTGTTTGAAGTTTGGCAAGACTGGTAAGGGACTCACTGGCTACGTGGATTCAGATTTTGCTACTGATTTAGATAAGAGAAGATCTCTCACAGGTTATGTGTTCACTATTGGTGGTTGTGCTGTGAGTTGGAGGGCAACATTGCAGCCCGTTGTTGCCCTGTCTACCACTGAAGCAGAATATATGGCTGTTGCTGAAGCATGTAAAGAATCGGTTTGGTTGAAGGGTTTGTTTGCTGAGCTTTGTGGAGATGATTCTTGCATTAATTTATTTTGTGACAGTCAAAGTGTTATATGTCTCCCTAAAGATCAGATGTTCCATGAGAGAACGAAGCACATTGATGTCAAATACCATTATGTTCGCGATGTTGTCGCGCAAGGTAAGCTGAAGGTATGCAAGATAAGCACACATGATAATCCTGCTGATATGTTGACAAAGCCAGTTCCTGTTGCTAAGTTTGAGCTTTGCTCAAGCTTAGTTGGTATAACTATTTAGCTTGAGAGGCTATTTGGCACCGGAAGTATTTCTTTGTTGTTTCAGGGTGAAGGTTCGTTTTATGCTACAAGAAGGAATTTGTCTCAAGGTGGAGTTTATTGAGTTGTGATCCAAATTCAGTTATGTACAAGATAAAAGGCTAATTTCTGCTAGAGCGAAGCGAGGCCTGTCGCCGGGAGGCTTGGGCCGAAGCGAAGAGGATCGTCGTCTATTAGGGTTTTCCAGCTATATACTTCATGTAAGCCGTCGTGTTGGGAACAAAAAGTTGTAAATCCCCGACGTTTGTAACCTCACCCGATATAGTGAAGATTTGCTGGCTGGTGCCCGTGGTTTTTTCCCTTCTTCCTTAGAAGGGTTTTTCACGTTAAAATCGCATGTCCCCTGTGTTTGATCTACTGTTCTTCGTCGTTTATATTGCCTATCGTTTCTAACACATCGAAGGGTACTGGTGCACTCTTCAGCAGCTAGCCTCAGACTTGACTTCATGTTATCTTTTGGTGCTTTCATCGGAGAGCTTCAATAGTGCACTCCAGTGCACATTGAGCTCAATTTCTTTGCGTTTTCTCAGCCGGAATTCTTGCACTTCATTTCTTAGACCGGTTCCATATATACTACTATCCATCTAAGGATGAAATGCATGCATCAGATGTTGAAATTTGTGAGACGATTTCTAATAGTTTTATATTTTCTATTAGTGTACATGTTTAACAAACAGTTTTGCATGAGAACGACATTCGGCCTAGAATGTGTTATCTGTGCTATACATGGCCCAGCTAGCGACTACATTGGATACAGAGCAATCTCGGTGTGCCGTCGATATCATTTCTGTTTCTTTGAGATACTCAAAAGAAAGTTCCATCTGGCCATTTGAGCTAGATGACAAAAAGTTACAAAAATCAAATGTGTCATTGACCTAAGCCGGTCATTGATTGTCCAGTGTCAACGTATCGCAAATAATGATTCTCATGTATTATTTTTTTTTCTTGCTATCTGAGCATCAAATTCATGCATATATATAGTGTGTGTTGAATCGTATGTCGGCAAGAAGACCCTAGTATAATATAAATATAAACAAGGAACACTCTAATATAATATAAATATAAAAAAGGAACTATGTAAGAGGAACATGGCAGGGGGATTTGCTCGACCGTCACTATCTTTGGGTGCATTCATCGTTGCATCAAGATATTGACCTACATATATGGATATATATATCTAAGTGGTGTGTTGCCCCTGAGGCTGCTAACAACTGGAGTGGCTGTTAGAGTTAACTCCCATGAGCATGATTAGGGTAGCTCACAAGTCACAAACTGATACTAATTAATCTTATATAGAAATGGCCTACTATAGAGACTGGGATACTGTCATATATTACTTATTGTAGAAGATACGGTACATATGGGTATGCAGACAAGCTCGTAGTAGTGGTGATCACGCGCAAGGAGATGAAGCTGAGATTTTTTAAAGAGCCAAACCGAAGTCAAATGATGTCGAAGGTGCATACGTGTCAGCAAGTGATGCAACTCGACACAAGATAATTGTGTCAAATCCAGAATATTCTGTTTTCTTAGTGTAAGTGAACCAAGTCAACACAATTTAATTGCCCATTTTGGCTGGCTCAGTTGAAACAGCACAAAAATACCAAAAGGCTAAGGCCGGTAAAAATTCTATGTGAGGGTGAGCAGGAGCGAGCCTTTCTACAGAAGATACCAAAAGGTAAAAAGTTTGGTATAAATTTTGTACTACCTTCTTTCTAGCTTTTCACGAATGGTGACTGCTCTTAATTTGGCACCTTTGCAAGGACTTTAACAAAATTTATTGCTCATCAGCATCAAACAAAAAGATATATATGTGGATCATCTATATTGTGATATTAGGAAACACATGAGTCATTTAGACGCAGATAGAACATTTACGAATTTTGTGTTGAGTGAAACATTTTGGGGTCTCTACACAGCACACGTTTTTCGACTCACATTGCATATAACATTCAAGTGTTAGTGGAGCCTCTAGAGCACAACGATTTATTTCAACATAAGTAATCTAAGGTCACATATAAGCTTTAATTCATAAATAAATTAATTCAGACTAATTTATAGACAAATAAAGGGTTATGTAAATGAATGAAAATTACATTCGTTATGTATGAAGAATGATGGTTGTCCCGTCGACCAACTACCTCCTGGTAAGGTTCTTCAACCTTAGTCTATCACCTCCTCTCGCCAAACAAAAAAAAAAGTAACCCATGTCCATTTCCATTGTTTCACTAGTACAAAAACTATTTTTTTGGTGGGTATAAATTGATTTCTACTAGCACCAGTTTTTAACCGCTAGTATAAAAGGCTAGTGAAAATAGGATATTTCCACTGGCGATGACCTTACCATTGGTAGAAATACATTTTTACTGTCAGTTCGGTTAAGTCACCCACCAACACTAGGTAAATGCCACCGACTTGGCAATGAGAATCATATTCTCATTTCTGGGTAGATGTTTGGCCTGACAGTGACCCGACAGTGTGATATCTCCTTACACTGCTGGGTTTGGAAAACGACAGTGATAGGGAAGTCTATCACTGCCGGTTACCCTGTGCCGGGTCTGATTTCAGCGTTAATATCGGGTATGGATTTGGCATTGATCTATAGATCTACAGTAGTAATTGTTACCTTTGACATCTTGCTATAAAAAGTAATGTCAACGGTGCCATTACTTTATCTATGTAGTAAGATATAAGAGCCGGTGGTGCATTATATAGCTCGGTTAGTGGTGTCAACTTAGCAGGTCACTACTACTTGTGATTGACTAAAAACAATTGAAACCATTAGGTTCGGACTTACTTTCACACAGGAAAACTAGATTATATTAAACGATGCATTTGATGCAAGAAGATTACAAATAAGAACGAGAAAATCATCCTCAGCACAATGCATGCAAATGTACAGACAGAATGTACGTGTGCCGGCAGCTGGTCTGTCATGTACGCATACATACACGATGAACGTGACAAGTGGACTAGCTAACAAGCTAAGCTATGGTGTGGCCGCCGTCGATGCAGATGACTTGGCCGGTCATGTAGGAAGCCGCCGGCATGCAGAGAAATGCCACCATGGACGCCACCTCCTCCGGCTCGCCATCTCCTTCTTCACCAGCTCCGGGTCTATCGTCTTCTGCTCATCAATCCAAAATAAATCAATCATCCCATGAGGTCATATATAATCATGTAATAATAACATTTATAGCTTTTAGTTGAAAAGATTAACATACAAAAATATGCATAGGAAGGAGCTGACTGAGATTAAAATTAAAGCTTACATCACTGCTGATGTCAGTCCTGATGCCCCCAGGCGCGACGCAGTTGACGCGGATGCTGTCGCTGGCCCACTCCGTGGCGAGGCTCCGAGTGAGCTGGTTCATGGCGCCCTTGGTCATGGAGTAAACGGCGAGCGCCGGGAGCCCGATGAAGCTAGCGATGGAGGAGATGTTAACAACGCTACCACCACCGCCGGCGGCGGCGAGGAGTGGGTGCGCGAGCTGGCTGAGGTGGAAGCACGACTCGAGGTTGGTCGCCATGATCCTCGAGTAGTCCTCGCCGGTGCACTCCAGCGTGTCCTTGAACATCGACTGCCCCGCGTTGTTCACGAGGATGTCGAGCCTGCCGCCGGAGGTGGCCCTCACGGTTGCCATGAGGTCCTCCCGGTCGCCACGCACGGACACGTCGCAGACGGAGACGGTGACCTGCAGCCCCTTCTCCTCCCACCGCCGGCGGCACTCCTCCAGCTCCGCCGCGTTCCGTGAGCACGTGTGCACCAGCGCGCCGAACCCCGCTAGCTCCTCAACGATCGCGTGCCTGCCATGCATGTTAATGTAATGTAAGTGAACTCGTACAAACGTACTAGTAGATCCCAATCAAGAGATCATCAGAGCACGTAATGTACCCTATGCCCTTGCTGCCGCCGGTGACAAGCGCCGTCGCACTGGCGAGGTTCCACCGCGCCGCCCTGCTCATGCGCGCAGCCACCATCTTCTTCCTCTCAATCTCTTGACTTGTATAAATGTATAATGTACGAAAGATCAGAATTAGAGTGATCGTCGATGGATGTAGAGTGCAAATGGGATGGATGAGATGCTACTCCACATCCATGCAGCATGTATTTATAGTGATCTGACCGGATGGCACCTCCATTGAAATGTGCAGTTGCGCACTAAGCAGAGCTGCGCTGACTTTGAATAAACTAGGGTAAGACCATGTTTTAGTCATCCGACGGCCGGGACAGATACGGCGCACAAGAAGACGGCCGCCCACCCACTGCTGGTTTATTCCAAGCATCCGTCCAGAGAACAAAATATTTATAAATTTGTATAAATTCCACTGCCGTTGAACCTGTCATGCGTACGTGTCAAACTGTCTGAAGTTGTTGACATGAGCAACGAGCAGCCAATGACTTCCCTGATTAATAAAAAAATATTCTTAGGGTTTACTTATGGGGGCAGTCCAAAACAACCATATTTATAAATCTATTAACAGAGGGTTTAGTTAGGGCCTATTTATGATCCACTTTAGGTTTTGCAGCTATGCTCCCAGTTTGACAAACCAAACATGCCAACTGAAAGAACTCTTCTCTAGCAACAAAGGTGGACGGACCTTAACTCCATGTTTTTTTGAACTCCTCGAGGGTACTACAAAACAGGCTATTCATATCTCCAAAAACAGGCACCCACCTTCCCTCCAGCTCTCTCTTCTATCTACAAACGTGCACTACAGGATTCTGGTTCTTTGCCGAGTGCAGGCCGCACTCAGCAAAGCCCGCTCTACACTCGGCAAACGCTTTGCCGAGTGCCGCACTCGGCAAGAGCACTCGGCAAAGATTTAGTCAGCAAAGAATTATTTGCCGAGTGCCACCTGTCTGGCACTCGGCAAAGCCTTTGTCGAGTGCCATGTCAGCACTTGGCAAAGTTAACGTCCACCGTCATCTACCGGTTTCTTTGCCGAGTGCTGACGTGGCAGGCACTCGGAAAAGAGTTTTAAATTTTTTAAAAAAATAATATTTGCCGAGTGCCGGTCTGACAGACACTCGGCAAAGTAATTTTTTTTGAAACAATCTTTGCCGAGTGCTGACACTCGGCAAACTTATTGTCACTTTGCCGAGTGCCTGTCAGCACTCGGCAAAGCTGTTGTGCTAGGAAAAACTTCCCCAGCATTGCCGAGTGTTTGCACTCGGCAAATCTGGGTAAATTTTTTTTCAGTTTTTTTCACATTCCATCCATGCAATATCACATATATTCAACACACATATATATCACATTCCATTCATACAATTCAACACAAATCCATCCACAAGTTCATCCGTAACAAATCCATCCATCCATCACAAGTACATCCATACAAATCCATCACTAGTCCAACATAACCCTCACAGAAGCCAATCCATCACTAGTCCAACATAACCATCACAAGTCCAAAAGTGAAATGAGAGGTACCTACTGCGTCCCTTGGTCCCCATGGCCCCCAGAGTGTGAAGAGCTCCCAGATGGCCACGAAGGCCACCCTTGCTGTGGAGGGCCACCCTAGAACGTCCACCCAGGCGGCGGAAGATGGCCGCCTGTCCACCCGGAGTACCCGTGCTGCGTAGACGGAGGAACGGCACCTGGCCACGTGTACTGTGGAGTCGGGCCAACCGTGCCAACCGGCCACCCGTGCTGTGGAGAAGGGCCACCTGGAGGAGTCAGGTTCGAACCCGCCGACTGTGCCTGCACAAAGGAGAAGCGATCTCATTAGTACCTGCAGGATGGCCGCACAAGCTAAAGCAATAAACAACCATATATACTCACCGGAGTCCCTGTAGGACTAGGAGCAGGGGGGTGGAGCGAACAGCGAGGGAGGCAACGGAGGCAGGACCAAACCCGGGATCTGAAGGCCCTGAAAGTAGGCCGCCACGTCCTGCAGCTGACGCGTCGAGTGCTGCTGGACAGCCTCCAGCTGCCGCAGATGGGCCTCCGCCTAGACCATCTGCTAGGCCTGCAACTCTGCCAGCTGGGCCTGCAATATTACACCCGCGCGGTTTAAACAATGCAAAGGCCAGGTACTTGTGTAAAACCAGTGAACGACGAATAAAAATGTACTTACCTAAAATGCTGCCATCATCTGCGTGGAGCTCGGCTGCCGAGGTGCTATGGGGATGTTGGAGGAGCTCGTGCTGGTTTGTCGAATCTGGCTTAGTCTGGGAACAAAGGACGACTCGATTGCGTTGTTGGCCATCCAGTACCGGCCGTGCTGCTTCCCTCCTCCCAACCTCATCACGAGGTTCGTATCCAGGGGTTGGGTGGCCGGATCGAAGTCCTCCCCATGGCTCGTGTGAGCCGCCGAGGTGTACTCGGCAAGCTTGGGGTAGACGCTTGCGTTGGTGTACGCGTCGGCCCCGTCCTCCGGGTTGTAGACGTTGTCCGCCGCTGTCGCTGGGCCCTTGTGAGCCAGGGCGTACCCCATGAACTCGTTGATTTCCTGGCCACCATGCGACTGGGACTGCGAGGAAAACACAAAGATGATTACAAGTAATGACAATTGAGCGCTAGAATAAATAAATAAATAGATCAACAGAAGCGAACCCATCTTTCCATGTAGACTGGGAGGGGCCGGTTCCCTTGGTGGTGTGACGGCCCTTTCATCTCCAGGTGGCACCTCCGACGGCTTCTGCGCTGAGTGTACGTGTCCTCCGAGACCCACATGTTCACGATGTCCACCCAGCAGTCTTTGTACTTGGAGCACCAAGCAGGACACATCTGCATGACATCAAGTATTTGACATGTCAGAAGATGAATTGAAGCCTACTTATTTTTCATGGAAGGAATCAGAATGAATGTTTCCTACTTACCTGGAGGTACTGCTCCCTAGTGAGGTCGGTCTCCCTCTGGAGCATCATCTGCCTGGCTTCCCTCTTCCTCACCACCCGGCCAGCACGTCGGCGTTGTAGGTGATGATGCACTGGATACGCCCCTCGTGGTACAGGTCCTTAAGTCGCTCTCTGCAGACCTTGTCCTGCACTCGCGCCGCCTCGGCCTGTTTCCCATCCTCTCACGTGAAGTAGTCCTGCATACAGACATCTTGTATCATTTCATTATTTCAAGAACGTCCAACGAATGCGTAGTATTGAGCAATGTGGTGCGATGAAGACTCACCCAGAACTCCCTCTTGATCCTCGTCGCAAGGGTGCCGTGGTCGGGGTCCACGACGCTGGCGAAGTGCTCCCATGACTAGGGCGGCCCTGTCACCCCGGCGTGGGTGACCCTGCCAGGGTAGTGCTTCCGAAGCAGGAGGCTCTGGATGCCATTGACATGGCGTGCATTGCCCCCTCCGCTCACCATCGTCCAGTTACTGCACCAGTCATTAAGAAGAATTGTTAGTCTGAAGTACGATTTTCAACATGTCATATGAACAAGTAGTGAAAACAGCAATGGTTACTTACTTGTCACCGCAGGGTCGAATCACCGGGCGACGGGAAGGCGCGAGCAGTGCTGAAGGGAGGGACGAGAGCCCGCACGAGTAGACCTTGTTCGAACCTGAGGAAGGCATCTCCCCTGGTGTCGCCTCGCCCCCGTGGTCCGAGTCCGACGAGGAAGAGGAACTGCCGGTCCGAGTCACATGTGGGGATGTACTGGTTTGTGAACATCGTACGTGCAACGTGCTCAAAACTTTTTGAAATTTTGACCACAGCATACGCATACGATATCATGACATCTCGACAAGTTTTGCGATTTTCGGAATTCGTTTGCATTTTTTAGAATTAAAAAACCGCCCGCACGGAAGATGGTGGCATTGCTCCGTGCGCACGTTGATCGAAATTTTGGGTCAGTTCATGGATTTGGCCTAACTTTACACTCAAAAACAAGAATATCATTTTTTGAATCATTCAAATCGAATATTCGATGCACCCGCAGTTCAAACCTACATTTTCCGGAAAAATTCAACAAATCGAAATAAAGTGAAAAATATAGCAAAATGTACTAAAAATGTGCCAAATTTGAACATGTTGATCATGGTACTGTAGGAATGCTTCAAAAAAAAACTGGCGGCCAAAACCAAAAAAAAAAATTATTTGCCGAGTGCTAGGTCTGGCACTCGGCAAAGAGGTCCTTTGCTGAGTGCCGACCACGTGGCACTCGACAAAGGCGAGCCGGCCTGGTGGCCCCCGAGCTGGCCACGTGGCAGGTCTTTGCCGAGTGCCTAACGGCAGGCACTCGGCAAAGGTGGCGGCCATGGATGCCGTTTGCCCCTGGCACTCTTTGCCGAGTGCCCATGTTTGCCGAGAGCCCGGCACTCGGCAAAGAACTAATTTGCCGAGTGCCTGAGTTCGCCGAGAGTCAGGCACTCGGCAAATCGTCCTTTGCCGAGTGCTGGGTTTGGCGCTCGGCAAAGTGGATCTTTGCCGAGTGCCCGAGTTTTGCCTCTCGGCAAACCTCTACGCACTCGGCAAAGATCCAGTTTCCTGTAGTGGTGTCTCTCACCTGGTCTCTCACTTCTTTTTACCTCCCGGCCCTACCCTCCATCTTCATGCGGAGGTGCGGCAATATTACACTGAGCAACGAGGATCGAGTGACAACATGGCACTTCCAGACGGTGGCCGCAAATTGGCCACCTGCCTATGAAATCAACGCCCCTTGTCATGGCAATAACCAAAGTCATCGCAGATAACAAGATCCTAACACAAAATCATCTGATTTCATCGATACTTTTATTTGTTGTAAACCCTAAACAAACTAAATCTAAAAAGTATTGTAAAAGAAAAATGAGTCCACACTCCCTTTTTGTCCCCAGCAGACTCACCAGAGAGGAATACGTCGAGTGGCCCTAGACGGCGCAGTGGTGGTGGGCTGGTTGTTAACCCTATGTTAATCACTTGGGATCGACGTAACAAATTAGTACATGCCACATAGACACAAAGCTTATTCATTTCACCTACTTATAGTTAAACGATGATTTGTCCTGATACTTCTATTCCAAATTTTATGTGTTAAAGATTAAGATTAGAATTTGTATGGATGCCATCGTGCACCCAATTTTTTTCATTGCGGTTTAACAATGCAAACTCCAAGGGCGCAACACGTCGTCACCGCCAACCACACGCTTACAAAAAAAAGGCACTATCCAAGTAAACGAAAGATTTGTTAATAATAGGAGTTGACTTTACCAGCTAATGTCAGAGTTTCCAACATACATAATGCACAATCAACTGAATATGCAAAGGTAAGCAAAGAACATATTCATATTTATAACTAAATAAATAGGCAAAGCTAGGGACAAGAAAAATGTGTACCCTCTACCAAATGTCCATTGAATCACCTGCAACTTAATTCAGTTTATATATATATATATATATATACCAGAAAATCACCATATTCCTTTATTTGTACCCGTTTTTTGGGGCTTTGCCATACTTTTCTTAACAAAGATAGGTTTAGTAACAAAACGAGGTTATGTTTACCCCATTTATTTCGAAGATCTATTGGGTTGTGAATCTTGAGACCGCAATATGCATGCCAAAAAATATATAATACCCTATGCCCTTATAATAAAATATTATGAATAGTTAAATTGAAACGAGGATCCGCTTGGCTGTCCATATCAGGCTACCAGCGAAATACTTCGCTGGGTACTTATTTACAACAAATTTTCAAATATCTCGAGAATCAAACTATGATTGCCCGGTAAGTTAACTAAGCAACTTGGGTCAAATGATCCAGACTTTTACTGCCCATCAGGAAATATGGATAAGAAAACTATAATTTATACCGATTAACTAAAAATTAGTCCAAATTAGTTATGGTTAGCTAGCTTGTTTTTTTCAACTGTGTTGGCTAGCTAGTTGCTAACAACTAGTTGACACTTGGCCAAAAGATTAGCCACCAATTAGCTCTACTCTTTGAATGCACTATAGCTAATTTTTTAGCTGGCTAGTAATTAGCTCATGTATCAAAACATGCCCTGCAAAATGGTTAAGATATGTGTGCTTATGCAACAAGTTCTTTGTAGGTTTTACCTCATTCTTGGAATAGACATTAGTGTGTATATTTTTAATGACAGCGGACAGGGATTTGAATTGTAAATTGGTCTGTCATTGCAAAACATCAACAATTAATTAACGATTGAAAATTCTCTGCAGACAACGGTTAACTAAAGCATTGCATATAAGAAAGTGAACAAAAAAAACAATTCTCTGAGTGCCGTCCACATACCACTCCTCCCTTGTTAGTTTGATATACACACGCTACACACTACTACAGTCGTGATTTTAGGGGCGGCTGCTGAGCCAGTAGGGCGGTTGGGCCAGCCACTCCTATCAAAGCATCTGTACAAATGGTGGATTTTTAGAGGCGGCTCCCCCAAAAACAAGGTTTTTAGAGGCGGCTAAAAAACGAGAACCACCTCTACAAAACGATTGAAAATAACTAAATAATGGTGGCTAGCCGCGGTCGACCAGCCGGGCCAACGCCCGGCCGTCCAAAACCGCGCTGCTCGGCGGGGACCGCCGCCACGCCACCAGCCGCGGTCGACCAGCTGCTCCACGCCCCACCTTCCGAAACCCTGCTGCTCGCTAGGACCAACGCTGCGTGGCTGGCCACCCACTGCGGTAGCGTCGGGTCACCACACTTGTTGCCGCGCGGCCAGGTCTGCAGCGGGGCCGCCGCCCGCTACTGCTGGCCTGGCCCTCATCGGGGTCACTGCCGCCGCGCCAACATCGGGCGCCGCCAGCACCAACGCTAGCCTCACCCGCGTCGGTGCCGCCACCGACGAGATGCAAGAGGTCGCACTGGGCCATGCTTGTGCTTCCCCAGAGGCCTCCCCGGGTACGCTGTGCGAGCCACCACGCCTCACCGAATCTTTGGCTGCCGTGGTCCGCGCCGGTTCCGCCGCCACCGAGGAGATCGCACGCAGGGTCTGCCAGTGCCGCCGTAGTGGCCTGCCGGGGAGAATCGGCCGTGCGGGTAGCATGGGGATGCGGCCGCACCGGGAGCCTGCCATGTTGATGGAGACGACGACGCCCACGGCGATGGAGAGCACCGGCAGCCGGCCGCATTGCCTCTCTGCTGCTATGTCGCTTGTTTGGGGTGGAAATGTGTGAGTGGATGTAGAGGAGGAGAGATGGCGTGTGGGTGGGACAAAACTTTTGAGTAGTTAGTGCATGCGGCGCTCCATGCCTTTGTTTTGAAACTGACAAGGCCTGCCTCCTTTGCTTTTGACTGCCAATACTTTGAACCCCGAGAGCGCGTCCTCCACCACGTATTCAAGTCACGGGCGCGGGCCGATATTTTGTGTGGGAAACTACACCCAAAACTTTAGAGGAGCGGTCCATTTGTAGGGGCGGCTTGTCCTACAGGTTATAGGCACGTACATTTTAAGGGTGGCTGGTGATTGGCCGCCCCTACAAAAGAAAATATGCCATTGCTACAAAAATCATCTGTGTAGTAGGGATATCTGACGAGAAGAACTTAAGAAATAAAGCCAAATGCATGCAGCGTTGACTTAATAAGCCGGCCATCAGTTGATTTGCCAGTGTCAATGCATCTCAAAATAATGGTACTTATGTCGGCAAAAAGACGACCACTCTACATAGACAAAGAACTCTATAATATAAGTGGGTGTTTGGATCCGGTGATTAATGTTTAGGAGGTGTCACATGGGCTGTTCGGATACTAATAAAAAATAAATTACAGAATCCGTCAGTAATCCATGAGATGAATTTATTAAGACTAATTAGTCCATCATTAGCACATGTTACTGTAGCACCACATTGTCAAATCATGGACTAATTAGGCTTAAAAAATTCATCTCGCAAAATAGTCTCAATATGTGCATTTAGTTTCGTAATTAGTTTACATTTAATACTCCATGTATGTGTCAAACATCCGATAGAACAGCGACTAAAAGTTTAGGAGGATGAACCTAACACCCCTATGTATAACATGGCAGGGCGATTGCTAGCTCCGCCGTCAGTATCTTCGGGTGCATTCATCTTTGCAACAAACTCACTTGTCTCCTTGTGGGATGCATGACCAGTGGCCTTCTAGAATGATAGTACTAGGTATAGGTAACTCCCATCATCAATCATTATTGGCTAAATCAGCAGTTACATATCAATAATACTCGTCTTATTGACTAATTTTGTACTAGGGTACAACGGTACAAGTACAAGTAGTGTACTTGCGTATGGGTGTAGATGGCAAATATCTGCTCCGCTTACGCCACTCCAAATGCATAGTTTCGATAGGTATTTTCTATAGCAAAAAAAAAGTGCAACTTAGGCCCGTCTCAGTGGATAGTTTCATTACGTTGTTTCCAAGACTGCCATGTCATATAGAATGAAATGAAACTTTAATGAAACACCCACTCTCAATGCAAGTTCATTCTATGGTTTCATACACATTTTATTCTATGACTTATAGAGGGTTGGTAATCGTGCTAAGAGAGTTTCATCCCCATGAATGTCAATTCTTCTCTCTCTTCATTAAAACATTGCCATGTCATCACAAATGCATATGTGGCGGGCTATTAAACTGCAAATGAAACTCTCACTGAGACTAGCCTTACACTCTCCTGTGTCAAAGTATGATCATGGAGACCGCACCAAGTCAAACTCCATCTTCTAAGTTGAGAGATTGTAGATGTTTCAATGGTTGCTTCCTCATTCAAATCAGTAGCACCATACTCTTTGCTAGAAGATGAATCATTGGCATCAGGAAAGGTTATTGTCCACCATCCAAAGATAGGCGATGAACTGGTTGAGGGAGCGTTGGTGCTAGGAACACTGGTATTCTGAGCAGCTGTCCAGTGGCATGAGCAGTAGGAACATTGGCATCTTGATCATGAGTTACAACAACACGAGTCACAGCATCACCGGTTCTAGGGACACGAATGCCTCGCCAAGAACTAGTTTTCATTAACCGATTCATTCTATGAGATTTGTGGATGGGTTTTGGCTCACCATGGACGATTGGGGCGGACCGCGATCGGAAATAACAAGATCTAGGAGGTAGAGGGAGGGAAGACTTGTGGGAGCACGTGTAGGGATAGGGCGTACAAAGTTAGTGGCGGGGAGGCCAAGCAATCAGGCTCACACAATACTCCCCTACGTGGGCGAGCGCGGGGGAATGTTTTCTCAAGAGGCAATGGTTTTCTCTTCAATAAATAATCTGCCACATTATTAAATTTTCTCTTCAATAAATAATCTACCACATCAGTAAATTATTTTTCTAAGAGTGCAATTAATATCTATAAGAACTTTTTTGAGAACGTGCTTAGCACGTGTTTCATTAAGAAGAAGTTTAGAAGCTTACACGTCCTATATCACGTCACAGTGAGATGCTATTAGTGATGGGGTTGAATACAAATAAAAGGCACCGTAGGGCGGTGGAACGCACACTGGTTTGATTAACTAAGAAACTAATTGTGCGACCAAAGAGCTGGGTCAGCGCTGCCCACTAGGCATGCTCAATCTGACAGGGGCAGCACTCCGCCCATGCGCGTTCCAGCCATCGCAAACAACTCACGCATGGCAGCCTACATGGAGGCAGAAAGCAGCCCAGCAAACATTTCATGGAACTTCGCCGCAATGGCCGCATCCGGTGTCTACGACCCATTGGCTGGCCTGCATGTCCACTTGTTGAGAAGGACGCGCTTCGCCTGCTTCTCCGGGTTTGGGTCGCGGTGGATGGACTTGGCAGCTAACCTGTCACTGCGCCTAGGGACAAACACGGAGTCGTCAAGACGCGATACAAGCCGGCGCGGGGGGATGCCATCAGCGATTCATCCAATGGCAGCTTCAGGGATGTGATAAAGCCCTACAAGGAGGCCGTGGGCACTGTAGGTGATCCGACAGTCGCTGCTGTTAGCTAAGCGCTCAGGGTCGCTACTTGGGCCACATCATCACCCACAGGCACGACTGCAGAGGGCGTAGAAGTTGATCGCTAGACAGCAGGGCTCAGCAGCGCATCGCACGGTGCAGGAGCGACTGACAGTGGTGCCAGGGTAGAATTCTTGTCTGCCTCCACCAATGTGGCGACATGAGAAAGAAGCAATCGGAACAGCATGTTCATTGTTTTCCTCGTCACAGCGCAATTCCTCTAGATCCTTGGCCACAGGTTGTAGTGCATCCTCTAGCCCAACACTACTGGAAACTCGAATACTTCTGTGCGTGTTGATTTTTTCCGTGCGTGTTTCTCAAAACACACAGAAAAATTGTAATTTTTCTGTCGGTTTCAAAAAATCCCCACAGAAATATATAAAAACCGACAGAATAATTGAGTTATTTTTCTGTGCGTGACAATACACACAGAAAAACAGTGAACACCCACAGAGAAATAGCAATTATTCTGTGGGTTTTTAACTCACAGAAAAAGACACAGGCACAGTGGCGCGGTATAGAATAGAAAAGAGAGTGAAAAAAAACGAAAACAAAAACACCCTAAAACTAAATCGTCCCGCGGCCGCCACCGACGCTATCCCAAACGCGCCGCGCCACCGAGGCCGAACTCCGCAGAGCCTCCAAGTCCGCCGCTCCTGGCTCCAAGTCCGCCGCTCGCCGCACAAGACCACCCCCATCTGCACATTCGCCGCTCGCCGCCCGCCGCTAGGCACCACAGCTCTATGGCCGCCGCTCGCTGCCCTAGGTCCACTGTCGCCTAGATCTGCCTCCAGCCCATCGACGGCCGTAGCCACCAGCCCGCCGGCGGCCGTAGCCCCTGGTCTCCCTCCCGTCCAGCGCACATCCCGGCGCGCCGCCCTAGATCTGCCTCTTCGCGGCCGGCCCTCTCGGCGCGGCCCCTCCCGTGGCGCCGCCCCAGGTTCACCTCTCCGCGGCTGGCGCTCTCGGCGCGGCCCCTCCTGTGCGCTGTCGGCCACCACCCCAGCCCGCCGACAGACATCGCCCCTTCCAGCACGACCCCTCCCGTGCGCTTCCCCAGGCCCGCTGCCGGGCGAGGCTTGTGCCAGATTTGCCGGCGACGCACCTGCACGCGACCTCCCTGCGACATATCCGCCGGTAAATTGTTGCGCATCATCTGATCTTATTATTTGGTAGTGTTCATATGTGTTCGACAAATGGTTGCCAAATGGTTGCCTTTACCATTCAATACTTTGCGTCTTGTGGATTCTGATGTACTGTACTGTGCCAAATATGTTTCATGGTTGAAGATATTATGGGTTCGTGTTCCTATAATGTTTGTGCAGTCAAATGCTTCTCTAATAATAGCTTACCAAATTGTTGCCCCGTAGCTTTTTGTGGCCCATCTTTGATGTTGTTATCCCAGGAATAGGATGCAGGGGGGGGGGGGAATTCAACTAACCCCTAGATCATTTTCTCTAGAGATTACAGAAAAGGTCTCCCTTTGTTGCATGTGTGGCATTTGAGATTAACCTATGTCCCTCACATGATGAGGATGCTCTGCTCTAAAATTTTGTAAATGCTTGTTACTTTGGTTCCTTTGCAATGGATCTGGACCAGGGTTTGGCCCTGGAACTATAAAATAAAAACAGAAAACATGTACCTTGGTTATCACGTAGACATCCACGTTGCTTCCACTACCCAAGTCATTGAAGATACCTGCGCATATTGCTTCCGACACCAGTTGTATTCCCTCTTCCCTCTAGAATATATAATATTGATATTTTCATGACATGTACCTATTCAGTACCTATAGGCAGCATATCAGCCATAGTGGCCTCACTAATAGCATGAATTTTTTTTACTGGAAATTCTAATCTCATGTCCCTGATGTACTGCAGTAAAGATTTTGGGCTAAACAAGGACTGAAGGTTCCTGTTGGAGGTAGACAGTGAAGAGTTGTTGAGTACCTGTGAGACTCAAGGTACACTTCTTTGTTCACTAGTTTTATTTGTTGTATGACGATGTTGTTATTCTACATTTTATTTGTGTGCCCACTTGTCTGAGTTTGGAATGTCTGTCCTTGCACCAAAAATAATTGAGCTTCCTTTGTTGTGATATCTAATATATTAATATTTGAAACAGAACTAGTTAATATGTCAAGCCGAACATGGATGTATAATGGTTGGCAACGTGGCAAAGCTCCCTCAAATGAATGGATTGATGGAACCAATGAATTCTTGAATAGTTCATTTTCAATTCCTGGCGTAGCTGAAAATGATACTATTAAGTGTCCTTGTGCACAATGTCGGAACTACTTTAGGCATATAAGATACACTATAGAGATGCATTTGTGTAGGCATGGTTTTAAGGAAGACTATGAAACTTGGACTGAGCATGGTGAGGGGCTGATTTCACATGATGGATATGATGGTGTGGGAAATAGAGAGGGCACTGATGAAGTTGATCAGATGGATCAAATGTTGGTTGAGCTTGCTGGGCACCATCCACCTATACTGTACGGTTCTAGGGTGTATACTACTTCGAGTGATGTTGAGTTTACTTGAAGATATTACTGCCCCCCCTAAAGATAAAAAAGGGGGCCATATCTCACCTAATCCTATGTAGGAATTCTTCTTTTTTGTAGTATATGCCTCTGGGTTCTCAATGAGCCTATTTTGTTCCTTAGGGGTTTTCTTTTAGCTCTTGGGCTTGTCCTGTCCTGAACCTGGTTTGTGCTGTACAGCTTTCAAGATGTACATTTCCTTGCTAAGCTGACATGTGTCTAACTATATGTGGTCCTAGTTAATCTTTGTACTTCCTCTGTTTTTTTAATATATGACATTTGGAAGAAGCTAACTAAACTGCCTTGCTGGTGATGTGCCTTTCCTCTTGGTGAATTGCTGTTTGAAAGGTTGCTGGTGGCTTTCTGGCTTGCTGTAGTCATATATCTGTGCACATAACATTGGATAGGGATAAGCAAAACCAACCATTTCAACAGTAGCCTTAATATCACTTATTCATTATTTTATTGCCTTAATATCAGTCTGGTTAAGACTGAGCGGTACCAGAGGTACATCTATGCTTCAGCTGATGCTGCAGTGCCATCTAGCGATGAGATGCAGGTGTGAGGACTATCCATTTTACTACTATTGCAACATTTATAGGTGATACTACTTTTATATCATGTGTCCCTCTCGTAACTACCTGATTTTACTAACATTGTTCAAGTTCTGAAACTATACACATCAGGTTAATGATTTCTTCAAACATGATCAATTGTTACCGACAAATAATACCTTTCATAATAAGAAAACTATTGGTTTATTATTGTTCTATAATTATTATCATTCATTTCTCGTGAAAACACTTTATCATCAACCTGTGCATTTCTATTTCAATATTTCATTTCTGAAGCAATGATTTCCATGAAAATAGATTCAGTATAAAACTAGGCACTAGTGAAACCCTAGCTCTCAACTTATTTAATTTGGATGTACAAGAGCTACTGTTAGTTTGGACACTTTTTGCTCCAATCCTTAGGATGGCACAAATAAGTCAAATGCGCTAGAAAACTGCTGTTGTTTTAATGCATAGAGTCTTCTTGGAGACCAGTGCACTGATGATCTATCAATTGACGAGTCATGAAAATTTCTGTCTATAGTTGGTAAATCTGAGTAGTTTCAGTTTGTTTGGGTTTTGGACAGCAGGTCTAGAACATATCCTCACAAAAATAAGGACGAACCATGAGAAACATTGAAACAAATTGCAATACTTGATATAGCAATTGAAGAAAAAAAATGAGTATGCACTGTATCAGTCATCAAGTGTGAGGTGCTATGGCCTAGTTCAACAGTTGTATGCTACCCTGTCATGGTGGCAGTGCTTGATCGAGTGTTCCAGCTCATCACAAACAATTTTGTGGAATGTTTCTTCATCCATGTTGTCCATGTTAACATTATTTTTAATTATTCAGTAACTGGCTGGTTGCAAATCCAATGAAGCATCCAGCATCAAATAACCTGGCTGGATATATCTGCATGAAGTCACGCAGGGAGAAATTTATTATTTTAAGAAATTAAATAAAAAATAAACTATGGTAAACTTTACCTGTATCAATTTTCAAAATACTTTTCCAATATAGATGACCAATGCTGTGCAGCTATCATATATAGGCCCCGTCATAGTAACATGCAATTGATAGTAACATGCAATTGTCAGACTCATAGTGCTCGTTTTATGATCTACTAGTAGTAAGATAAATTTCTACATACAGCTATTCTACTGTATGGATTTAACTAAGAACAGTATAAGATTAATACGTCTTACATCTTTTAATGGTGATATTACAGATGGTGCATTATAGAGTACATGCATTATAGAGTACATTAGCCCCATTGTTCGATTCAACAGAGAAGGATTGCTAGTAAAAGCTGTAGTGTTATGACTACTTGCTTCATTGTCGGCCTTCACCTCGTAGCCTCAAGCACATCTCTGCAAGGGATATGCGACCTTTTCAATCTCGTCCTCTGTTGCACTTTCTTCTTTGATTTGATAAGATTTATTAGCTGTCCAAATGGTCTGCTATGGCACTTTCTTCTTTAAGTTCTTGCTGCTTGCTCCATTGGTGTGTGGATTTTAAGCATGGAATCACTGGTACAGAGACGGGCTTTACTCCTGGTGGGAAACCCCCTCTAGTCCCGGTTCCCCACCCGGGAGCAAGCATCCGGGACTAAAGGGGGTCCTTTAGTCCCGGATCAGGAACCGGGACTAAAGGGGGACCTTTAGTCCCGGTGGGTAACACCAACCGGGACTAAAGGTGCCTCCTGACATGCCACGAGGCCGGCACTCTTTAGTCCCGGTTGGTAACCCCAACCGAGACTAAAGGTTTTTTTCCTTTTTTGTTTCTATTTCTATTTTCCTTTTTTTTCTATTTTCACGCTGCTACCAGGTTTTTTTTGTTTCTATTTCTATTTTCCTTTTTTTCTTATTTTTAATTGATGATTCGTTTTGGTTTTTGAATACGCATTCTACGCTGCTAGAATATACGTACGTTTATAATGTTCAACATTTTATATAAACTATAGTACGAAGGACCTTTAGTCAAGGATCAGCGGTACAATCCTGTTCAAGTTCGTGCTGCTTGGTTCAAGAGCTGAGCTTTTAAGTTAGCTTTCACTCTTCTGAGCAAGCGAGGTGGTGCTAATAGGTGGGACTGGCCAGCAATTCCAGCATATTGCGTACTGGGCTGGCCCATCGAGGCTCCTGTAAACGCCCGGGACTAAAAGACCTTTAGTCCCGGCTGATAATACCAGCCGGGACTAAAGGTATACCTTTAGTCCTGGCTCGTAATACCAGCCGGGACTAATTGATTTGGTCGTGTTCAGTTGCATCGGACCAGCCGGGACTAAAGGTCTTCGTTTTCAGTGTCAGCAATAAATGCAAGCAGGTAAATGCAAGCCGGGACTAAAGCTCGTAAATGCAAGCAGGTACAAGTAAAGCACCGGGACTAAAAGTTCAGTGCTGGTCATCAGGTCGTAAATGCAAGCAGGTACAAGTAAAGCACCCGGACTAAAAGTTCAGTGCTGGTCATCAGCTCATAAAGCACGGCAATAAATGCACTAAAACTTAGAGCTTTAGAGCTTAGAGCTTAGAGCATGGCAATAAATGCAACCGGGACAGCACGCTGTCAGTCCCGGCTCAAAAGACTACCGGTTACAGTTTCAAGCTTTAGTCCAGGTTGGTGTTACCAACCGGGACTAAAGGGTCCTTTAGTCCGGGTTGATGTTACCAACCGGGACTAAAGGGTCTACCTTTAGTCCCGGTTGATGTTACCAATCGGGACTAAAGGTTGGAGGACTTTTAGTCCCGGTTGGTGGCTCCAACCAGGAGTAAAGGTCCACCTTTAGTCCCGGTTGGTGTCTCCAAGCGGGACTAAAGGTCCCCTGCCACTGTGCCGAGCGCAGTAGCCGTTGGGCAGGGACCTTTAGTCCCGGTTGGAGACACCAACCGGGACTAAAGGTTTCTCTAGTCCCGGGTGCAAAAAATGCCAGGACTAAAGCCAAATTTCGAAGTGGATCAAAAGTCGTTTCTCTACTAGTGAATAGGAACTGTATATATGCTGTGCTCAATTAAGCTGTTGCCAAAGTACCAAGTGATATATGCTGCTAAGCAAAGCCTATTCTGTTCTTTTGGGGTTTCTTTTTGCTCTTGGGCTTGTCCTGTCCTGAACCTGGTTTGTGCTATACAGCTTTCAAGATGTATATTTTCTTTCGCTAAACTGATATGTATGAAGGGCGGGTTAATGTACAGTATCGTATCTTGTTGGGTCTAGTTAGAACTAGATCTGACCAGTTCAAACTGGGTCTGATTGAAACTTGTTGCTGCTGGGTCTGGTCAAACTGGGTTTGTAACTAGTGCAAACTGAGTTCTAACTGGTTCAAGATCTGGTTGGAACCTATTGCAACTAGTGGTGGACCTGCTGCCATGCTGCTAGCTACCTGCAAGCAAATAGATACAGACAGTAGCTACCTTCAATTTTCAGGAACTGGGTTTCTAACTAGTGCTAGAACTGGGTCTTTGTAGGATGACTACCTTGCTGCTGTTAAGAGGATAGAATGTACAAACGAAGAGGATGGAGACGGTGCAGACATGGAAGTGGATGGGCATGAGGTTGAGCGACAACAATATTTGAATGGAAAGGCGCTATATGATGTGTCTAGTGGTGCCCCGAGAAAGCATGGGCGTCTTGCCATAGCAAATGGTGCGGTTAAGTCTTCAGATGTCAGGGCAGCCGGAAGGGAAATAAGTGTGCGTCCATCAAATTCAGTGACTATGCAAAACATGTCTCGAGAAATGGAAGAGCTACGTCATGCAAATGGAAGGCTGCAACGAGAGAATCGTGAAAAGGACAACGCACTGCAGCAAAACAAAGTTCTTGTAGGCTTGGTACTGGTATGTGCAATGCTCTTGTAAATAATTCACCAATATTATATGTGAATTATCTAATGATTTAAATTTGAAATATATGTGCTTGCAATACACTTGTAGAACCTTTACCAGGAGACAGGAAGGGTTGTACCAGAAGAAGCGTTACGACACTTGTCCGCTACGCAAGCAATTGTGAGTATATCTTCATTCCACCATGAACATGTTTTGTAGCTGTCATATCCATCACTTAGAGATTTTAATATGGAAAGGAAGTAGAAACTGATTAGTATTTTGTGGGGTACTATTCAGAATGTCAACACACAGTGCAGCAATGAGGAAGTGGCCTCATGTTGATTGTTGTATAGCTACTGCAGTGAATTTGCATGGCTATTGCAGTGAGGAAGTGGCCTTATGTTGGTTTGTAATATTTCAGACCTTGATTCTCTTGTTTCTCTTTTTGGCTGTTGCTTCTATCTTTTGGGTACTAGTAATTTAGATGGTTCCTGGCATTATTCAGTTGGTACTGCCTTGTACCTCTAGATAAGGAGGAGATGTTTGGCTACTTGATTTGGAACATGCACATGAGCATTATATTTTTTTGGGAGATGTATTGAAGTGGTAATTAACCTTCAAGGCATCGCAAGCATTATCGACATGTTGCTCTGGCTTATTCTCATATCAGTGATGTCATATGATGTTTTTGCTATGGGGGCATCGGGCTGACATTTGTATGCATGATTGACTTCTCTAGTGGGATGGTAATGTACTTTGATAGATCAATTTAGTACTATGCAAAATTCAGTTCTGGGAAGCACACTGTTGTAGGCTCACATGGGTATATTATCACACAAATCCTAATAGCCTTGTTGTGCATTTCAAGATGAAAGCGTTGTGGATCCTTCACTTTTCTGCATTCCACTTACTGTAACTTTGTTCACATTCAGGCAACTGGGTCTTCTCATGCTGCCTCGGAATCTACCAACAATGCTAATGATGTTGGCCACACCAATGGGGATCTTCATGCTGCAAACGTTGACAACAATCAAGGTTCCGACAACAATGGCGATCATGTATCGATAATATGATGGTTGTGTTTAGTTGCAAGACATGGATGTGATGGTGGTTTCTTCTTTTGTAGAGTTGTGCTTTTGCACATTAACTAGTAGTGGCTCTAATCTGTTAGCTTTAGCTTTAGCTATAATATGACTCAATGATGCATGTTCTTGACTGAGACTTGAACTGTTGAGATGAGATGGTAATGCTTTTGAATGTATCGATGCCGGACCATTTGGACATCATCTATATGTAGCCCGGATGCCATTAATGAATGTGCTGAACATTTGGATCTTTATATGTATGCTATCTATTATGTTGTGATGAAATTACAGTATGGACAGTTCATATTTAATATGTTGTTGCTACTGTTCTCTTTGTATATAATTATTATATCCAATTTGTTGCATGATTAAGGGTTTTTCTATCGGTGGTCTGATATTTTTCTGTGCGTTAAACGAGACCGACAGAAAAATAAAATTTTCCTATGAGTGTGCCTCTACGGCTCTATCGGGACAACATCGACAGAAAAATTATTTTTCTGTCGGGCCGTTCCTTTTTTCTGTGAGGATTAACGCACACAATATTCAAATTTAATCTGGGCTAACTGAATTTTTCTGTGGGTGTTACACCCACAGAAAAATTATTTTTCTGTCGGGCCGTTCCTTTTTTCTGTGAGGATTAACGCACACAATATTTAAATTTAATCTGGGCTAACGGAATTTTTCTGTGCGTGTAACACCCACAGAAAAATTGTTTCTGACGGCGAACGCACAGAACAATTGAATTTTTCTGTCATCATATTTTTGTGGGTATTTTTCTGAGGGTACACCGTCAGAAAAATATTTTTCTGACGGTATTCGTATTTTTCTGTGTGTTTTCGCACACACAGAAAAAAGCGAGTTTCCAGTAGTGCAAGTCGAAAAGCGGAGGGGCGGCATTGTCAACCCCCAGCGCGCCACAGTCCTCGGAGTCCTAGGTTCTCACAAGCCCCCAGCACTCCCAATGAGGCTAGGGCTGCCGCACCCATAGACAGCGACCTAGGGTGTAGAGAGTTGTCCAATTCGACAAGCATAGGGTCGAAGGCTCGGTGCGAAGCCTCGGAGCGACGGTCCACCACAAGCTCTGGCCACCAACGTGCTGCACCCCACCGGTCCACCATGAGCTCACACAAAACGACAACCAAAGATCCCGGCTTTGACATCGTGCCCCACTCATAGGACATGGGGTCCCAAGGGATGTAGCCAACTGGGACATGGTCTCCACGAAGGCGGAATGGAGGGAACTAAACGAGGGGCCCCACTCTGGCTCCAACGACTGCTCGACGTCTCCGCCATCAGCACCTTTGGGGAAGGGACTGCTGGGAGTGGATGGGTGACTTCCTGGTTGTGGGGCACAAGCTGAGCACCCCATGGAGGCCGAGCGAGCAGACGTCGAGTCATCCACGATGTGCAGATTGGACTGTCGCGACGACCTCCTGTGTGGCACCCCATGGCGACGGCTGAACAAAAGCGATAGTGGGGGACCTCGCCTGCCCCCTAGTAGCCGCCACCTGAGAACAATCCCAGGCCCGGTGACCTTCACACCGGGAGTTGAGGCATCATGACAGAGAAGTGCAGGGCGCCTTGACATGGTCGCTTGCTAGGTAGTTGAAGCATTGGCCTATGAGATTCGGAGGGACTGGCCTTGCTGGCCGTGGCAGCACCCGACGGGGCCCGCGACGGCTGCTGTGCACTTGGCGGAAGCGCTCAGCATCCGGATCCACATACATCCTCGCGGGGTGGATGATGAGAGAGGCCAGGAGCCTCTCTAGCATCGGCTCAATGCCTTGTGCAACGTCCATGGTTGCACCAGATCAGCGGGGACGGTGACGCCTGCGCCAACGCTCGCGGCGCCCCAGATCCGCATCGGGGTCAGAGAAGCGACGCCGGGGGTTTCAACGACTCGCATTCCGAGTCTCAGGTGGGCTGGCACACACTGTGCCACAACGCTCATGACCTGGCAAGCCCCACTCGCATTTCCCTCCTAGGAGCAGGAGGACCGCGGAGAGCGCGCTGCAGCTTCCTATGATGAGGCCTCATGGAGCGCCTAGCCATGCAAGGCCCATCCCCGAGAGCGTTAGCCTGGGATGGCACTGGTTCCCTGACTGGAGAAGGTCCCCGCGGCGATAGCTTGTGGACTGCATCGAGGTAGGGAGTTGGTGAGGCCATCGGTGGAGGCTCGTCGTCGAAGTTGTCACATAAGCCATCGTCCACCCACCGGCAGAACTGGGGCGACCCTCTGAGGCACCGCTGGGGTAGAAGGATGCGGCATTGGGAAAGAAGGGTGAGCGAGGGCTGGGACTTTGCTACTGCGCCACCAAGACTGCCCTCGGCGGGCTGGCACGTTGGCGGCGGAGGGCGCCCGTCCTAGCTAGGGAGGAGGCCCCATGGCCACTACAGGCAGTGCTGAAGGAGGCCATTGTTGCCAAAGTTGCCTCCGGCGAGCTAGGGATCCGCAGCTGCGCCTAGAACGGCTTCGCGAGCAGCGCTGGGTTGGGGTCTTCAAACTCACGGGGTGCTGGGTGAGGAAGGGAGAGATGGACCCATCAAACAGTAGATCGTTCGGAGGTGATTGTGGATCTGAGGTTTGTTGCTATAGGGAAGCCGGGAGTGTTGCGGATCTGGGAGGATTCGTTGTGGGGGGCGCAGTGGGGAAGACGGTGTGAAGGAGCGGGTCGGGGGGCTTTGGCTCCTCCATCAGCTAATCATAATATCTATAAGAACTATTATGATTTTTGCATTGGGAGTTTCGTAAGAGCAACTCCAACAGAGTTGGTAAAAATAGATGGCTAAACTCATGATTTAGCCGACCTCTAAAATAGAAACCCCAGCAAAAAAAACAGAAAACTCCAATAGCTTTTCCATTTGGGTGAGAAAAATGGCTAGTGGCACATGCAAGCTATATCTAGCATGTGAAAATTCTAGGATAGATGACTTGCTATTTTAGAAAACGAGATACAATAGCTGTTGGACTCTCCCTCTTTTTCCCAAAATACTCAAATATAGATTTCACAAGATGGATAGCTCTTGTGTTGAAGTTGCTCTAACAAGCTATTATGAACGTAATATTTTGATTTTATAGCCAAGAAATGAAATCAAAGTCTTTTTTTTGTGAAACTAAATGGAATCAAAGTCGGAACAATGTGGAAGGTGCAACGTCGTGTAGAAATGATTTGGTTAGAAAACAGAATTTGGCTGTCCATGTATAATAAATAAAATAAATGAATGTATATAGCCCTATGGGCTGTGGTATTCCGGATCGGGCCCAAAACATGGTCCACATGATGAACAAAAGCAATATATGCGGTCCATTGGACTGTGCCGTATGGTGGGCCAGCCCACGTGGTAAGAAGAACCCCAGGCTCGTCTACGGCCCAAACGGCCCAAACGGACTGCGAGAAATGTCCCAGAACTTTTATTTAGATTCTGAAAATCTACTGGCTCGCTGGTCTCCTGAAACTCATGAAGATATTGATGCATGGGTTATGGTGAACTACGAATGCTGAAAAGTTTACAGCACAACCTGACACAATCATGTTTTCAACCCGACCCAACACATCTGAAGCATTGTTTGGCTTTCCCCTAGAGTGTTTAGGGTCTCAGTCACCCATCCCAGAGGAGTGGAGGCGCGGGGGAAGGAGGGGAGGGCGGCAGGAGTATGGAGGCGCGGTGGATGCGGCAACCACGCGGGTGAGGGTGAGCAAGGGCGACGGCGACCACGTGGGTGAGGGCGAGCATGGGGGTTGCGACGTTGAGTGGGAGAGTGACGGCCCGATTCGGGGATGGCGCTGGATAGGGTCAAGGCGGGGCGGTCAGAAACAAGTTTAATAATGGTTCGCTGGGTTGGAGTGTGTAATCGATGGCAAAGGCAGGTAATTTCCTTGGAACTCTATGTCTAGGTTTATTTCAGAGGGTTCTAGAGCTGGAAAAGAGGTGCTCCAAGAGAATGAACTAGAGCTCCAATAACTCCATGGAATTCGGCTACTCCAACTTTTTTTGGAGTTGGGGTGTTTGGCTAGCTATAGCCATCTCTAGCCTGGAGTTTGGCTCTAGAGCCATGCCCAAACAACCCCTTAGTCAGCAACGACTTCAAAGGGTGGCATCGCGGGCAACAACAGCATGTATGGCAGCACAGGAGGCGGCAGCAGCACAGGCTATCGGTTGCCAGGTATTTTATTATTTTGTTAATTGATTATCACCATCGGTTTGTAACCAATGGTGCACTAGTATAGACAACATTTCTACTAGTGGTACATTTTGAATTTGTACTGGCGTTTTTATGAACCGCAATGTGAAAGGTTAGTGAAAATCAACATATTTCACTAGCATTACTTATGAAGCGCATGTGTAAGTATTTACACTAATGGCTTTCTGAAGGATACTGCTGGTGTAAATCGATCTGGAATGGCCGCATGCTTACACAAAGTGCCAGTATAAATCATTTTCCAATATTTACAAATTAGGTAAAAAAATAACAAATATTTTCCATTCGAGAGAGGTCCAATATGAGAAAATGGGTTGAATGAGTTGCCCCAAATAAGGACTCGGTTATGTTTTATATGGCCGGGAACAACCCTCAACGTGTCTTGTACATCAAGTAAGGATTACAACAGAGGATATGATCTATCAATCAAAGCAGTGGTAGGACGTGGGGCTCTGGCTTGGATTGGATTGGAGAATGAGCACATAGGAAGGAAAAGAGGTTGGCGAAGGTATTGGTGTGCTCCAATAGCTTGGGTCAAGGTGGAAAAAGTGGGAGTTGGCTGATGAGCTGCAGCTCTGAAGATGAGCCATGTTGTGGCGACTGTGGCGCATCTATGCCACCCCACACCATGCCACTTCATGGTAGTCCGATGAGTGGCGAATGACGTAGGCAAGCGCATATGACCGTGATGCAGAGCACCAAGGCATGCGTGAAGTCTGTGTGTGTTGCGGAGGAGGAAAATGGAGTGGATGGGGGAAGGAGGTTTTTTTTGCAGTTTTCATTCATGCTGGCACAGACACATATGCATCTAGAGGTGATGTATGGGAGGCTTTGGACGACCTCTACTCGAACATCAAATTAGATCAGGGACCAAAATGCCAGCCCATCACTATCGATTTCTTATCAACCGGCAGTGATAGGCGAACCGATTGTGATATTGGGTTAGTGATATTCGGTCATCACTGTCGGTAATTGGTGTGATCCAGCAGTGATTCTATCATCACTACCAGTTCATGGCTTGAACCAACAGTGATACTATCACTACCGGTTTGGGACATGACCCGCCCGATAGTGACAGACTGTATGAAAAACATCATAACTTTCTCATATTAGGTCTGAGTAAGACGAACTTTATACCAAAGTTGTAGTACTCAACGAGATCAACAACTTTGTTATTGACATCATTTTCATTTGAAGTCGTTTTGATGCTGAATATTTGATTCACAAGATTGTATAGAGTTAATACCAAAGGAATCAATATGCTCTATAGTCATATGTGTAGTGGTAGAGAAGGATCTTAGATGGACAAACGACCAAAACAAAAGTTGTAGATCTCAAAAATTTATACAACTTTGTAGTTCAGAACTTTTTTATTTGAAGTCGTTTTTATGTTGAAATATTTGATTCACAAGATTTTATAGAGTTAATAACTAAGGAATCCATAAGCTCTATAGTCACACGTAAGTGTGTAGTGTTAGGGAAGGATTTCAGATGGAGAAACAACCAAAACAAAGTTGTAGATATCAAAAACTTATGCAAATTTCTAGTTGAAAACTTTTTTATTTGAAACCATCTATCCAACAAAAATTACATTTGAATTCCTCACATTTGAAATTTGAATTTTTCAAACGACCACGGATGAAGAAACAACCAAAAAAAAGTTGTAGATCTTGAAAAGTTATGCAACTTTGTAGTTGACAACTTTTTCATTTGAAGTCATCTATCCAAGAAAACTTATATTTGAATTTCCTCGTATTTAAAATTCAAACTCTTCAAACGACATCGGATGGAGAAATGACTAGAACCAAGTTGTAGATCTTGAAATGTTATAAAACTTTGTGGTTGACAATGTTTTCATTTGAAAACATTTAGGGTCCCAAATACTCATTTCAAAACCAAATGAACATAAAATGAGGAGGATGAATATCCCAAATGGACAGAAGTGTCTTATGGTGGAGTGGTCATGGGACGAACGCGCGAATCCTGAGGTCGTGGGTTTGAACACTGACGAACGCGAAGCGCGTGTTTTTTGCGTGAAAAATTGCATGACTTGTGGCAGCGCGTGCATGTGGGTACCAAGTGGGGTCTTTCCCAGTATTAATTTTTTTCTATATATTTTCAGCATGAATTTGGTATTCTGGAAAACCTCATCAAGTGATGAGCCCTGCCATCAATGCCACTTTCTACTGTGTGTTCAAGAAATCGACAGTGACGAGGTTTTTGAATTGGCAATGAAGGGTTGTTCTGGGGTAGTGAAATAAGAGCGATATTTGAACTTGTATAATCGTCGGTAAGACCATAACCGTTGGCCATTCACGGTCTCCCTAACTCATTGGCCATTATACTTTCATATTGGCATAGGTACCTTAACCCGTTGGCCATCCGTTAATGGTCTCCCCAACTACCCGTTGGCCATTATACTTCCATACTAGCATAGGTTGTATATCTAGTATAATGTAGATACTAGGTTTAGGGTCATATCTATAAACATCTTGTGGTCTAATTGCAAACTTTGAGGACTTGTTAGTAACTCATAGCCTCACGGAGGAAGTAAATACAAACAACCATCTCTCCCTCCTATAAATGGTGCACTAAGGCTTAGAGGGAAATGACCCTCGGCCATCTCACTCTCCTTTTTTCACTGTTCAACCTCCCTACCTCTCTTTAGGATCCTCCCCCTATCTCTCCTTGGCAACAAGGACAATTCCTCAACAACCTGTAACTCTCCCCCTCTCTCTCTCTCTTTGGCGGCAAGTCCCCAACAACATGTAACGCTTATTTCAAGAAATGGTACTAATTTTGGTCCTAATATTATTCTCTTAAGTGATCGTTAAACAATAGTGGAAGTAGTTAAAATATGCTTGATTAAATATTTAAATATGTAATCCACCTGTGCTAGCCTATGCCGACTATATAATGAGTGCGTTGATAGATAAGCTAGACTAGTATTTGTTTTATAGCATATCCACCTGTTGTAATAGACCTTACATATATTTACAAAATTCTCAAACGATGATGGCAAAATTTATGTCGTGCGTCTTCCTCCTAGACTCACCATGGCGCATGGTAGGTCAGCCCGGAGGCAACGAACGGTACCCCATGTCCCAAGGGCATGCATTGTGCTTCTTTGGGATATTAAACTCATAGGACTTATCCACAATTAATTATTATTCAGTAAATCTACTACAACGTTATTCTATATATAAGAAGACGCGCATGCACCGATATGGATTTACTATAGTTTTAATTAGCAAAGAAACTATATATAGTATAGCACATTGTATAACACAACACGTATTTCATGCCAAGTGCTATATATTTTTATCTTATTAATTAATTTATGAGTGTTGTGTTTAACCATTTGTTGCATTGCGAAATATCCCTTTTTCTTTCAAAACATTAGTCTAATTTAAAAAAACTGTCAATGAAGGACCATTCATTAAACTATGTATGCATTTAACTTAACAACAAACACTTAGATTATTACAATCTCTAGTCGTCGTAACAACATAACATCATGTCTTGTTGACAAAATTTAGTCAAATCTTAAAAATTAATTACTGCAAGTATCATTAACTTCTAAAGTATATAGATTGGAAATGAGATATATGTGCAAATTTTGTATTAAAAACTACTCTCTATTCCCAATGATAAGATGTTTTGATTTTTCAAGATACGTTTGTACTTACACACTATGTCTTGATATGTAGTAAAAGTAATGTACCTAGAAAAAACAAAATGTCTTATACTTTAGAATGCAGGGAGCACTTAGCTCTCAACATCTCATAAATTAAGATATTAAAAATACATTTTAGAAGGTATCAATGATTATAGATATGCGTGGAAGATCATACGAAGTCAAATATGGAGCCTCCTGTACTTGGCTTGGGAAAACAACTAACACTTGAGCCATTATAATGGATGGCAGCCGAGCACAAATGTCCAAGAATGGTGCATGTGGCAAACATCAGGAACTCAATGTCCATTTCAAGACTAATCTCGATCAATCTAACTTCTTTGAGATCTTTGACTTGAAACAACTTTGATGGAGCCACTTACCATCATGATCTTAACAACAAGTTAGCCTCTAGTGTATCCAAATGCTCTCACTTAAGCTCCCTTAAGACGAATATCTTGGACCCCTTTAATAGTATAACCTAAGAAAAAATAAAGCTTTAATATCCAAGCATCAAGCCTAAATTGGCTCTATAGTATCCTTAGTCTTCAAGAATATCCTATATGCCTTACCCCAATCATCAATCAAATTATTTGGGGCCAAGACACTTGTGACCAATCAACTTGTGACTAACTCAAATGGGATTACCATTGCAAAACACAAATTAGTTGTGTTCATCAATCGCCAAAACACCATAGCACCAAATTGGGGCCTAGATACATTCACTTGTTCATAGCGGGTTCCTAGACGTATGGAGACAAGTAGTGTTGTGGTTTGAGGAAGGAGCGTTGTTGTGATGGGGACAGATGCCAAGGAGACATTAGTGGCAGTCTAGTGAGGTAGGTGATGAAGCAGTGGTAGGACGTGGGGCTCTAGCTTGGATTGGATTGAAGAGTGAGCACATAGGAAGGATAAGAGGGTGGCAAAGGTATTGGTGCACTCCAGTAGCTCGGGTCAAGGTGGAAAAGTGGGAGTTGGCTGACAAGCTAGAGCTCTGAAGATGAGCCCTGTCATGCCAACCATGGTGCATCCAGGCCACCCCATGCCATGCCACATCATGCTAGTCCGATGAGGGGTGAGTGATGCAGGCAAGCGCGATGGCCGAGTTGCAGAACACAGAGGCGTGCGTGGAGTCTACGTGCGGTACGAAGGAGGAAAATTGAGTGGATAGGGAAGGAGATACTTTTTAGCAATTTTCATTCATGCTAGCACAGACACATAGGCATCTAGAGGTGGTGTGGAAGGCTTTGGACCTCTACTCGAACACCATAGTAGATCAGGGACCAAAATGATATTTTTAGGGGTATTAAACAAGCTAGGTAATTATACAAAAAGAGAATCCATCATAATTTCCTACATGAACCATTAGCCTATAAAACGAAACATTATTCACAAACCACATGGCACACAAAATTTAGAGTTGGTGGTGCCATCACAAATCATGGTTGTCATTAACCTTAGGCAGAGAGTCAATATGAAGAGAGATTATTGTTTGGAGATAAGTGCAAGAAAGAGGGAGAGAGTAAGTAGGAAATTAAAAGAGATTAATGCTTGGAGATAAGTGGAAGAAAGAGTGGGAGACAAATCATTTTGACTAGGAAAAACTCGGATCTCATCACCAGTCCATGAATATATAATTATAATGTCTTGGAGAGAATGAATTATAGTGATGCCCCTAGGGCCTATTCTATTTACATAGGCACTGTCCTAGGCACCAAGACCCATTGAGGGTAAATGTTGACAGTCTTTAGCTACATAGATAAATCAACAAGCATAAAGACACCAATGTAGCTTTGAGTATTCGACAATATCAAATTTTATGGGGAAGGAGAGGTGATTAACTACAAATCAAATTTGGTTCGTGGATCGAAGACAAAAAAAATAAAGTATAGAAGGATATAGAGGGTTCAAGGTCCACCTTGTAGCCAAGTGTATTTGTGACATTAAAGATTAGTGTTAACTTTGCTTACTTCAGAGCAACACACGAATACTAGCCTTAGAAACAAATGAAAACGGGTCCAACCTATTGTGGCTACAGACCCTATTGGTACTTGTCAGTGTATTTGTAATGGGTTGATAATTATGGGGCATAGCATGACAATAAGAACTTGATGGTCGGACATAGTACACAAAGTCCAGGGTTTGTCGATTGTATTGCTTGGCGCCTCATATTTTAGGGGGGGCTTCATACTAGCCAACACTATAGCTAGGAAGCCAGGTTTGTCCTCTGTGGTAATATCTACGGGTCGTATCATCCAATGTAGCTCCTGTGTCCTTTGTGATCAGGTTGTTGCAATCTTGACAAGGTCTTGGCATGAGCCTGCTTTAGTCATCTCCGTTGAACAAGTCCAAAAATGTTGCCTGACAAAGCACACATCTTCTTTTGTTTGCAGGGAAACCATGAAGGATTTAATCAGTAGTTGTAAAAAACCCCACTTACTCATGAATAGGTGAACCTCTCAAGGATAGGTTAGCCCGGGGTAAATCCAAATGGTATCTGACATCCAAGCTGCTAGTATATAAGATAGTGACCTAGTAGAGGGCATACCATTGCTCTTGATTGTACGGATCATGTGCCCATATGCATGGTCACACATGGTTTCTATGATTTAGATGACAACACAACTGCAGGGTACTAGGTGATGCCTAAGAGGAGGGGGGGGGACTAGGTAACTTAAAACTAATCGCCTCTAAAATATACATATCAAAATCTATGCAAGATACTATCTAAAATGTGTACTACGGTTTTGCTGAGTGTTTCTATCTCTAATGCAAAAGAGTTTGGCACCCTAGGTCCAATGCTATCAACTAACCTAGCAAGCTAGACTAGGAAGGTAAATCACACAACCTAAGGGAAGCAAGTAAGAATGGAAATGTAATGAGATAGAGATAAGCAAACTCCCACAACGACAATTTTTTTAGAGGTATCGAGAAGCTCATGCTTTCCCTAGTCCTTGTTGGACTGGTTGGGTAACTCCATGCATAGCTCATAGGACTTCCCTACGCACAGTAAGTGGGTCCCCATCTGTCCTTCTCCTGGACCGCTCCTCACTGTCTTCACAACCGAGCTTCTAACCAATACTCCACAAGTCTCGTTGCCTTGGTACACTGTCGGCGGCTACACCATGGACACGATTGGTGTGACCTCACAAGATTACAAGATCCTTGGAGTACAAGCTAGGTGCGTGCAAGCACCAAGTAGCAAGAGCAATGCAGGCGTCACTAAGCACTATGAATAAGCCTAGAGAAAGTTCTATTTTGTGGTCTAAACTAGCATAAGCCCTTCACAAAGCACTAACACTAATCACCTAAATTTCCCGTAAGCACTTGGATGAAAGCGTCAACTCACTAGCCGCTTCAGCACACTCTAACTCCCTAGAAATGACCATGTACAGGCGTATATATAACCCCAACTTCCCAAACTAGCCGTTGTGCACGAACTCCACTTTTGTAGTGAGCACCAGAGATGTTTGGTGATGCCATATGTACTAGCCATTGGAATCCGACGTTTGCTGCTTCATCTCCCCAGTGATGTTTCCAGTGCCACAATGGACAGTGTTCATTGTCCTAGCCTTCATTTCTTCACTGGATCGCACCTTATCTTCTGGTGCTCACCCGATGCCTTGCACTTTGGAGAGCTCTAATGATATTTATCTTCTCCACTACGACTGTGCAGTACTCTTTGTACTGAAGCTTTGATGCCTCATCGAAGGGTTCTGGTGCACTCTTCAGCAGCTAGCCTCAGACTTGACTTCATGTTATCTTTTGGTGCCTTCATCGGAGAGCTTCAATAGTGCACTCCAGTGCACATTGAGCTCAATTTCTTTGTGTTTTCTCAGCCGGAATTCTTGCACTTCATTTCTTGGACCGGTTCCATATATACTACTATCCATCTAAGGATGAAATGCATGCATCAGATGTTGAAATTTGTGAGACGATTTCTATTAGTTTTATATTTTCTATTAGTGTACATGTTTAACAAACAGTTTTGCATGAGAACGACATTCGGCCTAGAATGTGTTATCTGTGCTATACAGCCAGCTAGCGACTACATTGGATAGAGCAATCTCGGTGTGCCGTCGATATCTTTTCTGTTTCTCAGTTTGAGATACTCAAAAGAAAGTTCCATCTGGCCATTTGAGCTAAATGACAAAAATTTACAAAAATCAAATGTGCCATTGACCTAAGCCGGCCATTGATTGTCCAGTGTCAACGTATCGCAAATAATGATTCTCATGTATTATTTTTTTTTCTTGCTATCTGAGCATCAAATTCATGCATATATATAGTGTGTGTTGAATCGTATGTCGGCAAGAAGACCCTAGTATAATATAAATATAAACAAGGAACACTCTAATATAATATAAGTATAAAAAAGGAACTATGTAAGAGGAAGATGGCAGGGGGATTTGCTCGACCATCACTATCTTTGGGTGCATTCATCGTTGCATCAAGAAATTGACCTACATATATGGATATATCTAAGTGGTGTGTTGCCCCTGAGGCTGCTGACAACTGGAGTGGCTGTTAGAGTTAACTCCCATGAGCATGATTAGGGTAGCTCACAAGTCACAAACTGATACTAATTAATCTTATATAGAAATGGCCTACTATAGAGACTGGGATACTGGCATATATTACTTATTGTAGAAGATACGGTACATATGGTTATGCAGACAAGCTCGTAGTAGTAGTGGTGATCACGCGCAAGGAGATGAAGCTGAGATTTTTTAAAGAGCCAAATCGAAGTCAAATGATGTCGAAGGTGCATACGTGTCAGCAAGTGATGCAAGTCGACACAAGATAATTGTGTATGTTCCTGATTCGCTGGTAAGTCAAATCCAGAATATTCTGTTTTCTTAGTGTAAGTGAACCAAGTTAACACAATTTAATTGCCCATTTTGGCTGGCTCAGTTGAAACAGCACAAAAATACCAAAAGGCTAAGGCCGGTAAAAATTCTATGTGAGGGTGAGCAGGAGAGAGCCTTTCTACAGAAGATACCAAAAGGTAAAAAGTTTGGTATAAATTTTGTACTACCTTCTTTCTAGCTTTTCACGAATGGTGACTGCTCTTAATTTGGCACCTTTGCAAGGACTTTAACAAAATTTATTGCTCATCAGCATCAGACAAAAAGATATATATGTGGATCATCTATATTGTGATATTAGGAAACACACGAGTCATTTAGACGCAGATAGAACATTTACGAATTTTGTGTTGAGTGAAACATTTTGGGGTCTCTACACAGCACAAGTTTTTCGACTCACATTGCATATAACATTCAAGTGTTAGTGGAGCCTCTAGAGCACAACTATTTATTTCAACATAAGTAATCTAAGGTCACATATAAGCTTTAATTCATAAATAAATTAATTCAGACTAATTTATAGGCAAATAAAGGGTTATGCTAATTAATAAATGAATGAAAATTACATTCGTTATGTATGAAGAATGATGGTTGTCCCGTCGACCAACTACCTCCGGGTAAGGTTCTTCAACCTTAGTCTATCACCTCCTCTCGCCAAACACAAAAAAAGTAACTCATGTCCATTTCCATTGTTTCATTAGTACAAAAACTATTTTTTTGGCGGGTATAAATTGATTTCTACTAGCACTAGTTTTTAACCGCTAGTATAAAAGGCTAGTGAAAATAGAATATTTCCACAGGCAATGACCTTACCATTGGTAGAAATACATTTTTACTGTCAGTTCGGTTAAGTCACCCACCAACACTAGGTAAATACCACCGACTTGGCAATGAGAATCATATTCTCATTTCTGGGTAGATGTTTGACCTGACATTGACCCGGCAGTGTGATATCTCCTTACACTGCCGGGTTTGGAAAACGACAGTGATAGGGAAATCTATCACTGCCGGTTATACCCTGTCCCGGGTCTGATTTCAGCGTTAATATCGGGTATGGATTTGGCATTGCTCTATAGATCTACAGTAGTAATTGTTACCTTTGACATCTTGCTATAAAAAGTAATGTCAACGGTGCCATTACTTTATCTATGTAGTAAGATATAAGAGCCGGTGGTGCATTATATAGCTCGGTTAGTGGTGTCAACTTAGCAGGTCACTACTACTTGTGATTGACTAAAAACAATTGAAACCATTAGGTTCGGACTTACTTTCACACAGGAAAACTAGATTATATTAAACGATGCATTTGATGCAAGAAGATTACAAATAAGAACGAGAAAATCATCCTCAGCACAATGCATGCAAATGTACAGACAGAATGTACGTGTGCCGGCAGCTGGTCTGTCATGTACGCATACATACATGATGAACGTGACAAGTGGACTAGCTAGCAAGCTAAGCTATGGTGTGGCCGCCGTCGATGCAGATGACTTGGCCGGTCATGTAGGAAGCCGCCGGCATGCAGAGAAATGCCACCATGGACGCCACCTCCTCCGGCTCGCCGATCCTCCCCATGGGCAGCCGCGCCATCTCCTTCTTCACCAGCTCCGGGTCTATCGTCTTCTGCTCATCAATCCAAAATAAATCAATCATCCCATGAGGTCATATATAATCATGTAATAATAACATTTATAGCTTTTAATTGAAAAGATTAACATACAAAAATATGCATAGGAAGGAGCTGACTGAGATTAAAATCAAAGCTTACATCACTGCTGATGTCAGTCCTGATGCCCCCAGGCGCGACGCAGTTGACGCGGATGCTGTCGCTGGCCCACTCCGTGGCGAGGCTCCGAGTGAGCTGGTTCATGGCGCCCTTGGTCATGGAGTAAACGGCGAGCGCCGGGAGCCCGATGAAGCCAGCGATGGAGGAGATGTTAACAACGCTACCACCGCCGGCGGCGGCGAGGAGTGGGTGCGCGAGCTGGCTGAGGTGGAAGCACGACTCGAGGTTGGTCGCCATGATCCTCGAGTAGTCCTCGCCGGTGCACTCCAGCGTGTCCTTGAACATCGACTGCCCCGCGTTGTTCACGAGGATGTCGAGCCTGCCGCCGGAGGTGGCCCTCACGGTTGCCATGAGGTCCTCCCGGTCGCCACGCACGGACACGTGGCAGACGGAGACGGTGACCTGCAGCCCCTTCTCCTCCCACCGCCGGCGGCACTCCTCCAGCTCCGCCGCGTTCCGTGAGCACGTGTGCACCAGCGCGCCGAACCCCGCTAGCTCCTCAACGATCGCGTGCCTGCCATGCATGTTAATGTAATGTAAGTGAACTCGTACAAACGTACTAGTAGATCCCAATCAAGAGATCATCAGCACGTAATGTACCCTATGCCCTTGCTGCCGCCGGTGACGAGCGCCGTCGCACCGGCGAGGTTCCACCGCGCCGCCCTGCTCATGCGCGCAGCCACCATCTTCTTCCTCTCAATCTCTTGACTTGTATAAATGTATAATGTACGAAAGATCGGAATTAGAGTGATCGTCGATGGATGTAGAGTGCAAATGGGATGGATGAGATGCTACTCCACATCCATGCAGCATGTATTTATAGTGATCTGACCGGATGGCACCTCCATTGAAATGTGCAGTTGCGCACTAAGCAGAGCTGCGCTGACTTTGAATAAACTAGTGTAAGACCATGTTTTAGTCATCAGACGGCCGGGACAGATACGGCGCACAAGAAGACGGCCGCCCACCCACTGCTGGTTTATTCCAAGCATCCGTCCAGAGAACAAAATATTTATAAATTTGTATAAATTCCACTGCCGTTGAACCTGTCATGCGTACGTGCCAAACTGTCTGAAGTTGTTGACATGAGCAACGAGCAGCCAATGACTTCCCTGATTAATAAAAAAATATTCTTAGGGTTTACTTATGGGGGCAGTCCAAAACAACCATATTTATAAATCTATTAACAGAGGGTTTAGTTAGGGCCTATTTATGATCCACTTTAGGTTTTGCAGCTATGCTCCCAGTTTGACAAGCCAAAGATGCCAACTGAAAGAACTCTTCTCTAGCAACAAAGGTGGACGGACCTTAACCCCATGATTTTTTGAACTCCTCGAGGGTACTACAAACAGGCTATTCATATCTCCAAAAACAGGCCCCCACCTTCCCTCCAGCTCTCTCTTCTCTCTACAAACGTGTCTCTCACCTGGTCTCTCACTTCTTTTTACCTCCCGGCCCTACCCTCCATCTTCATGCGGAGGATCGAGTGACAACATAGCACTTCCGGACGGTGGCCGCAAATTGGCCACCTGCCTATGAAATCAGCGCCCCTTGTCATGGCAATAACCAAAGTCATCGCAGATAACAAGATCCTAACACAAAATCATCTGATTTCATCGATACTTTTATTTGTTGTAATAACCCTAAACAAACTAAATCTAAAAAGTATTGTAAAAGAAAAATGAGTCCACACTCCCTTTTTGTCCCCAGCAGACTCACCAGAGAGGAATACGTAGAGTGGCCCTGGACGGCAGTGGTGGTGGGCTGGTTGTTAACCCTATGTTAATCACTTGGGATCGACATAACAAATTAGTACATGCCACATAGACACAAAGCTTATTCATTTCCCCTACTTATAGTTAAACGATGATTTGTCCTGATACTCCTATTCCAAATTTTATGTGTTAAAGATTAAGATTAACATTTGTATGGATGCCATCGTGCACCCAATTTTTTTCATTGCGGTTTAACAATGCAAACTCCTAGGGCGCAACACGTCGTCACCGCCAACCACACGCTTACAAAAAAAAGGCACTATCCCAAGTAAACGAAAGATTTGTTAATAATAGGAGTTGACTTTACCAGCTAATGTCAGAGTTTCCAACATACATAATGCACAATCAACTGAATATGCAAAGGTAAGCAAAGAACATATTCATATTTATAACTAAGTAAATAAGCAAAGCTAGGGACAAGAAAATGTGTACCCTCTACCAAATGTCCATTGAATCACCTGCAACTTAATTCAGTTTATATATATATATATATATATATATATATATATATATATATATATAGAGAGAGAGAGAGAGAGAGAGAGAGAGAGAGAGGGAGAGTATGTTCAACAGCCAGCTATAAAATAAGTTATTCTGTAGCCACCTCCATTTACGATAATTTTATATACTAATTTACGATAATGTCAATACATATTTACGATAGTTGGGTTACTATAACACATGGAGATATTTACCATAATGTTGTAGTAAACCACTTAGTAAGGAGTTACTATAATCTCGTAAATTAACATAGTAATTATCGTAACTCAAACTGGCTACAGAATAAGTTATTTTTGTAGCCAGCTACAGGGTATTAGTTATATATATATATATATATATATATACCAGAAAATCACCATATTCCTTTATTTGTACCCCTTTTTGGGGCTTTGCCATCCTTTTCTTAACAAAGATAGGTTTAGTAACAAAACGAGGTTATGTTTACCCCCATTTATTTTGAAGATCTATTGGGTTGTGAATCTTGAGACCGCAATATGCATGCCAAAATATATATACACCACTGCAGACGCCCTCTTTGCCGAGTGCTGGGGGCACTCGGCAAAGCCAGCCAAGCACTCGGCAAAGGCTTTGCCGAGTGCCGCACTCGACAAAGGTCTCTCGGCAAAGATTTTATCGGCAAAAATTTCTTTGCCGAGTGCCAAAAATCGACACTCGGCAAAGTCTTTGCCGAGTGCCCCAAGCCCGCACTCGACAAAAAAATAACTGTCGTCAACATTTGACGCCGGCTTTGCCGAGTGCCTAGGGACTGGCACTCGGCAAAATTTGAATTTTTGCCGAGAGCCAGGGCTCAGCACTCGGCAAAGAAACCATTTTTTTTTAAAAAAAATCTTTTTAAAAATAGTCTTTGCCGAGTGGTACCACCTGGCACTCGGCAAAATTGACCTCTTTGCCGAGTGCCAGGCTGTGGCACTCGGCAAAACTGGGGAAGTGGTTGTTTTTGCAGCATTTTTTTCCAGCTTTGCCGAGTGCCACACCCCTGGCACTCGGCAAAGACTTCTTTGCCCAGTGTTGGCACTCGGCAAAGCCGGAAAATTTGCTATTTTTTTGTTTGTTGCTTTCCTTCGAAAGCAAACACGCAAAACTCATATATAATACATGAGACAGCACACAGGCATTTAGCATCACACAAAACGCATGCATAATCCATCACATACATCCATAATACATCACAAGCACATCCAACATCCATCACAAGCACATCCTCCTGCATAATCCATCACACGCACATCCAATGTGCAAATCTATGACAACATCTAAGAAGTCTTCATCCAACACAAGTCCTAGATCAAGAAAAGTCAATGAAAAATGAAGGGGCACCACCTACTGCCACTGATCCCAATGGGAGCCTGAAGGGGCACCTCCGTGCGGTGGTGGACCTGTCCAGCCGGGGTGTGTGTGCTGAGGCGAAGGAGTCGGGTTCGAACCCGACGACTGTTGCTGCACAAAGGAGAATTGAATTCATTAGTATCTACACAAGCTAAAGGACTTGATCAACCATATATATATACTCACCGGAGTGCCTAGAGCCAGAGGAGTAGGAGGCACAACTGGAGCGAGCAGCGAATGGGGCACCACCACACCCGGGAGAGTGGTGCTGAGGCTCGACATGAATGAGAACATGTCCTGCATCCTCTGCGCCTCGGCCGCCCTCTGGGCCCTCAGGACCTCCCACTCGGCCCTCTCGGCCTCCCTCTGGGCCCTCTCCCTCTCCCTCTCGACCCTCTCGGCCTCCCTCTCGGCCTCCATCCTCTCCACAGTGGCCTGCAATATTCAATCACCAACGTTTAAACAATGCAAATGCAAGGTACATGTGTAAAAGTAATGAACGGCGAATGAAATAGAACTAACCTGGAGTGCCGCCATCTGCTGCAGTGTGCTCGCCTACCGAGGTCGAATGGGGACGGAGGAGCTCGTGCTCTGTGCTCGGATCTGGGCGAGGTTGGGCACAGAGGTCGAGTCGACCATGTTGGAGGCCATCCAGTACCAGCCGTGCTGCTTCCCTCCTCCGAGCCTCATCACGAGGTCGGTATCAAGGGGCTGGGTGGCGGGGTCGAAGTCCTCCCCATGCCGCTAGCGGGCCGCCGAGGCGTAGTCGGTGAGCTTGCTATGGACGCTCGTGTTGCTATACGCCTCGGGCCCGTCCTCCGGGTTGTAGACGGTGTCCGGGGCTGTCGCCTTGCCCTTGTGTGCCATGGCATACGCCATGAACTCGTTGCATTCATGGCCATCATGCGACTGGGACTGCGAGGAAAACACAAAGACGAGAGAATTGAGCGTTAGAACAAATAAATAAATAAGTGCGTAGCGTGTACCCAGGCCTAGGCGTACGAACTAAGGGGCCGGTTGCCTTGGTGGTGCGCCAGCCCACCCATCTGTAGGCGGCACTCCCGACGGAGGGCGTGCCTCTCCCTCCACTCATCGGAGACCCACTTGTCCACGATGGCCGCCCAACAGTCTCTGTGGGTGGCGCACCAAGGACACATCTGCATGCCATCAAGTATTAGAAATGTTAGAATATAAAATGAAGGCTACCTATTCTTCATGGAATGAGTCAGTAACAATGTTTTATAACTTACTGTGAGGTACTACTCCCTGGTGAGTGTCATGGTCCGGGCCTCGCTCTTCCCCGGGTACTGACCAAGGACGTCGCACGAGTGGTTGATGTGGCATTGCAGCCTCGCCTCGTAGTACAGGTCCGTGACTCGGCCCTTGCATGCCCTTTCCTGCACCTTCGTCACCCAGGCGGGGTCATGCCCCTCCTCCAACATGAAGAAGTCCTGCATACAGACATCATGTGTCCTTTCATTATTTCAAGAACGTCTAATGAATTCATAGTATTGAGCAATGTAGTGTGATGTAGACTCGCCCAGAACTCACGCCTAATCCGCTCCTGTATGGTGCCGTACACGGCGTCCACGGCGGAGTTGAAGTGGTCCCACGTCTAGGGAGGCGACTCAACCTAGGCGTGGGTGACCAAACCAGGGTAGTGCAGGCGGATCAGGCCGCCGAGAACTTACTGCACATAAGGGTTCACTTCGTCAAGGTTCAACAACACATACAACATGATAGTGCGCCACTCATCATTCTGCAAGGTCTTGGTGCTCGAAGCGCTTGCCCTGCCAAGTTGACCTTTGAAAAGGCTAAGATTTGATGACCTCTCGTCGGTGTTGTAACGAGGGATTGGATTGTGCACGCTGGGAAGGCTATCCTTATAGTATGATGTTGTGAAGTTTGACACCTCCTCAAGAATGAATGCCTCTGCCATGGATGCCTCAATTCTGGCTTTATTTCTACACTTTTTCCGAAGAACCTTTAGACATCTCTCGATTGGATAGCACCAACGGGCTTGCACGGCCCCCCTCATTCGTGCCTCGTGAGGCAGGTGCAAAATCAGATGCTGCATTGAGAGGAAGAAGCCGGGTGGGAAGATCTTCTCCATCTTACAGAGCAACACAGGTGCCACTTTCTCTAAGTCATCAATCACGGCCCGAGATAGCTCCTTGGCACAAAGCTGGCGGAAGAAATAGCTCAACTCTGCCAGGACGCGCCACACATGCTTGGGGACGAAACCTCTGGTCATTGCTAGAAGGAGCCGCTCAATCCATATGTGGAAGTCATGACTCTTCATCCCTAACACTCGGCAAGTGGACACGTTCACTCCCCTCCTCAGATTCGCCGCATACCCATCAGGGAACATTAACGACTGAACCCACTGACATACTTCCCTCCTTTGGTCCTTCTTCAAAACGAAATCGACCGAAGTCCTTTTCCATTTCTTGCCAGGCGCGGGAGTCTTCATCACTTGCTTTGGTCTATCGCACAGTGCTGCCAGGTCCACTCTTGCCTTAACATTGTCCTTTGACTTTTCTGTGTCCATGAGTGTTCCCCAAAGTGCCTCGGCGATATTCTTCTCTGTGTGCATTAAATCAATGTTGTGTGGAAGAAGAAGATCGTTGAAATAGGGAAGCCTAGTCAAGCCCGATTTATGAGTCCACATGTGGTACTGACCATATCCATCAAAACGACCTTTCTCTTTATCAACTTTGAGAGCCTCTATCTCAGCACGGATCTCAGCAGCGGTCATCATCTGAGGTGCAGGATCGGTGACTTCAACACCTTTCGTGAAGTTCTTGATGTCTCGTCTGAATGGATGGTCAAGGGGGAGGAACTGACGATGTTGGTCGAATGAAGAAAACTTGCCACCACTCTTCAGCCAAGTGAACCTCACACCTGCCTTGCATATTGGGCATGGGAACTTCCCGTGAACACACCACCCGCAGAATAGGCCATACGCCAGGAAGTCATGCAGGGAGTAGTGGTACCACACATGCATTGTGAAGTTTCTCTTTGTAGCTCGGTCGTATGTCAGTACCCCCTTTTCCCAAGCATCGATCAAATCATCGAACACAGGCTCCATGAACACACCCATATTGTTCCCCAGATGTCCAGGAATTATCAGCGACAAAAATACGTTCTTGGGTTGAAAGATGACACCAGGGGGGAGATTCAGGGGTATCACGAACACGGGTCAACAAGTGTATGGGGCCGCGGACAATCCATACGGGTTGAACCCATCTGTTGCCAATGCTACACGTACATTGTGAGCCTCCTCAGCTTTAACACGATGTATGCCATCGAAATGGGTCCAGGCGTCGCCATCCGATGGGTGTACCATCTTGTCCGGATTGTACCTTTTGCCATTTTTGTGCCATGTCATCTGTTTCGCGGACTCCTCTGTCATGTACAGCCGTTGGATCCTTGGTATGAAAGGAAGGTACCATAGGACCTTCATAGGGATACTCAGCTGTTCCTTCTTGCCATCACTAGTGTTGACCTCCAGGTACCTAGAGGATTTGCACTTTGGACAGTGCGTTGCTCCCTCGTGATCTTTCCTAAAAAGGATGCATCCATTCGGACAAGCATGGATCTGCTCATACGGCATCTTAAGTGCACGAAGAAGTTTTTGTGACTCGTACAAGTTCTTCGGCAGGATGTGATCCTTCGGAAGCAGGGATCCAAAAACTGCCAACATACCATCGAAGTTGTCCCGACTCATGCTAAACTGCGACTTCAACCCCATGATGCGTCCAATTGCATCCAGCTGCGATACCGTTGTCTTTTCGTGCAAGGGCTTCTGCGCTGAAGACAGCATATCATAGAACGCCTTTGCGCTTTCCTCTGGCTTCTCCTCCAATCCTTCACCGAACCGTGCCTGCTGAATGTCATCCATCCAGTCTGCTACCCCGCCATCTCCATCATAATCCTCGAGACGCTGTCTCACCACCTCCTCTCTAATACGATTGGCTTCACCATGGTGGATCCAGCGGGTATAGTTTGCCGTGAATCCATACTTGATAAGATCTTCCCCCACGAGCCTCTTAATTTTTCTTTTCTTGTTGCCACATCTGCTGCACGGACACGGCATCCGGGCTGACCCTTTAGCAGCCTCGCCAAATGCATGCTCCAGGAAAGCATTGGTCTTGGTCATCCATTCTGGGGTCATACTTGCGTGGCCCGTGTACATCCACTCATGGTTATCCATCCTCTGGCACATGCATATGTAAGCGAGTAATAAAAACTGCAGGTAAATCCACAAGGCGTTCCTACTATACATCTAATAGGTGAAGGATAGGTCCTAATCCCACCCGAGGATGCGTAGATGAGGTTGGCTTCCATGGTCCACTCCTATCCAAGACAGAATTTCAGCAGCACCTCCCCGCTGTTCTCCCGATACACGTCCTGGCAGGGAGATTGTGTATCAGGAGAACAACGAGGAGGTGGTGCCGAAACTCTATCTCGGACAGGAGCGGGCCACGGAAACCAACCCATCTACGCATCCGCGGGCTGTCCAAAAAATGTGGACAATCCGAAACAGGTACGGAATTTGGTATGCAAAGATCTACATACCAACGACCGTATCTCTTTCAGACGGGAGACGCCTAACTGGGGTTACACGAGATACAAGTATGGAAGATGGGTTATACCTAGGGTGTCGGTGAGGTCAGGCTAGTGGGGCGGTGGCAAGTCGCTGCAGTGGTGAGGCGACGCGGTGCAGGCAGAACCGCAACACCGACGAAGACGATCGAGGTCGCCGAGTGCCTCCCAACGGTCCTCGTCCTGCAAAGAAAAGGCAAATGGTTAGACTCCATTGAAAATTTCGGCAGCACCTCCCCTGCACGGAGAGGTTCCCAAAACCTGCAGAAAACATTGGCACGAAGGCCAACAACCACATGTATACCAAACATAGGCACGAAGGCCATCAACCACATACATACAACAATAACTACTACTAACACTAAAACTATGAACAACAACTACAACTACTACTGTCACTACGACTTACTAACTAATACTAACACTACTAATTAACTACTACTACTACTAACACTACTACTTACTAACTAATACTAACATTAGGGCATACCTTGCCAGCGAGAATGCGAAGACCGAGGGCCGGCGACGACAACAGGGACGACCACTACGGCGTGAGGGTCGACGAACCGAGGCGGCACCTTTCTTCTCCTCTCTTCTCCTCTTCTCCTCTTCTCCCCTTCTCCTTCTCTCCTCCCCTCCTCCTCTCTTCTCCCCTACCTCCTTCTCCTTCCTCTCCTCCTCCTCCACCCTTCTCTTTCTTCTTCTTCCTCCTCCCCTTCTTCTCCTTCCTCCTTTCCTTCCTCCTCTTCCTCCTACCTCCTCCTCCTTCCTACTGCGGGCGCGCGGGCGCGGCGGGCGCAGGGCCGAGGTGTGCAGGCGTGCGGGCCGGGGAGCCGGCGGGGCGGGCGTGCGGGGAGCCGGCGGCGGCGGCGGCGGCGCGGCGGCTCCGGCGGCGGCGGCGCAGCGGCTACGACGCGGCGGCGGGGCGGGCGCGCGCGCGTGTGTGTGCGTGTGTGGTGTGTGCGTGGTGTGTGTGCGTGTGTCCGGTTTTTTTTATATTTCAAACCTCTTTGCCGAGTGCCACATCCAGGGCACTCGACAAAGAAAGTATTTTGTCGAATGCCCCCGATCTGGCACTCGGCGAAATAAAAAATTAAAAAAAAATCCTGTCCTGGCTTTGCCGTGTGCCTAGGGCTAGCACTCGGCAAAATATTCACTTTGCCGAGTGCCAAACCTTGGCACTCGGCAAAATAATTTTTTTTTGTTTTTTGCCACCAACTTTTTTTCTTAGATTTGTATTTGTACCATGAACAACATGTTCAAATTTGGCACAATTTCATTGCTGTTTGCTATATTTCTTCACTTTATTTCGTTTTCTTGCAATTTTCCGGAAAATGTAGGTTTGAACTGCAGGTGCATCGAATAATAGTTTTGATCCATTCCAAAAATGTTATTCTTGTTTGTTAGTGTCACTTTATGCTAAATCTAGGAACTGTCTCCAAATTTCGATCAACGTGCTCACGGGGCAACATCGCGAACTTGCGTGCGAGTGGTTATTTAATTCTATAAAATTCAAACGAATCCCGAAAATCATGAAACTTGGCGAGATGTCGTGATATCACATGCATATGCGGTGGTAAAAATTTGAAAACGTTTGGAGGACGTCATCACGTATGGTGTTCACAAACCAGGACATCATCACATGTGATATCACCGGGAGCCTACCACGTTGGTGGAGACGACGACGCCCACGGCGATGGAGAGCACCGGCAGCCGGCCGCGTTGCCTCTCTGCTGCTATGTTGCATGTTTGGGGTGGAAATGTGTGAGTGGATGAAGAGGAGGAGAGATGGCGTGTGGGTGGGACAAAACTTTTGAGTAGTTAGTGCATGCGGCCCTTCATGCCTTTGTTTTGAAACTGACAAGGCCTGCCTCCTTTGCTTTTGACTGCCAATACTTTGAACCCCGACCACGTATTCAAGTCACGGGCGCGGGCCGATATTTTGTGTGGGAAACTACACCCAAAACTTTAGAGGAGCGGTCCATTTGTAGGGGCGGCATGTCCTATGGGTTATAGGCACGCACATTTTAAGGGTGACTGGTGATTGGCCGCCTCTACAAAAGAAAATATGCCATTGCTACAAAAATTATTTGTGTAGCAGGGATATCTGACTAGAAGAACTTAAGAAATAAAGCCAAATGCATGCAGCGTTGACTTAATAAGCCGGCCATCAGTTGATTTGCCAGTGTCAATGCATCTCAAAATAATGGTACTTATGTCGGCAAAAAGACGACCACTCTACATAGACAAAGAACTCTATAATATAAGTGGGTGTTTGGATCTGGTGATTAATGTTTAGGAGGTGTCATATGGGCGGTTCGGATACTAATAAAAAAATAAATTACAGAATCTGTCAGTAATCCACAAGATGAATTTATTAAGACTAATTAGTCCATCATTAGCACATGTTACTGTAGCACCACATTGTCAAATCATGGACTAATTAGGCTTAAAAATTCATCTCGCAAAATAGTCTCAATATGTGCATTTAGTTTCGTAATTAGTTTACATTTAATACTCTATGTATGTGTCAAACATCCGATAGAACAGCGACTAAAGTTTAGGAGGAGGAACCTAACACCCCTATGTATAACATGGCAGGGCGATCGCTAGCTCCGCCGTCAGTATCTTCGGGTGCATTCATCTTTGCAACAAACTCACTTGTCTCCTTGTGGGATGCATGACCAGTGGCCTTCTAGAATGATAGTACTAGGTATAGGTAACTCCCATCATCAATCATTATTGGCTAAATCAGCAGTTACATATCAATAATACTCGTCTTATTGACTAATTTAGTACTAGGGTACAACGGTACAAGTACAAGTAGTGTACTTGCGTATGGGTGTAGATGGCAAGTATCTGCTCCGCTTACGCCACTCCAAATGCATAGTTTCCATACGTATTTTCTATAGCAAAAAAAAAGTGCAACTTAGGTCCATCTCAGTGGATAGTTTCATTACGTTGTTTCCAAGACTGCCATGTCATATAGAATGAAATGAAACTTTAATGAAACACCCACTCTCTCAATGCAAAGTTTCATTCTATGACTTATAGAGGGTTGGTAATCGTGCTAAGAGAGTTTCATCCCCATGAATGTCAATTCTTCTCTCTCTTCATTAAAACATTGCCATGTCATCACAAATGCATATGTGGCGGGCTATTAAATGCAAATGAAACTCTCACTGAGACTAGCCTTACACTCTCTGTGTCAAAGTATGATCATGGAGACCGCACCAAGTCAAACTCCGTCTTCTAAGTTGAGAGATTGTAGATGTTTCAATGGTTGCTTCCTCATTCAAATCAGTAGCAGCATACTCTTTGCTAGAAGATGAATCATTGGCATCAGGAAAGGTTGTTGTCCACCATCCAAAGATAGGCGATGAACCGGTTGAGGGAGCGTTGGTGCTAGGAACACTGGTATTCTGAGCAGCTGTCCAGTGGCATGAGCAGTAGGAACATTGGCATCTTGATCGCGAGTCACAACAACACGAGTCACAGCATCACCGGTTCTAGGGACACGAATGCCTCGCCAAGAACTAGTTTTCATTAACCGATCCATTCTATGAGATTTGCGGATGGGTTTTGGCTCACCATAGACGATTGGGGCGGACCTCGATCGGAAATAACAAGATCTAGGAGGCAGAGGGAGGGAAGACGGATGGGAGCACGCGTAGGGATAGGGCGTACAAAGTTAGTGGCGGGGAGGCCAAGCAATCAGGCTCACACAATACTCCCCTGCGTGGGCGAGCGCGGGGGAATGTTTTCTCAAGAAGCAATGGTTTTCTCTTCAATAAATAATCTACCACATTATTAAATTTTCTCTTCAATAAATAATCTGCCACATCAGTAAATTGTTTTTCTAAGAGTGCAATTAATATCTATAAGAACTTTTTTTAGAACATGCTTAGCACGTGTTTCATTAAGAAGAAGTTTAGAAGCTTACACGTCCTATATCACGTCACAGTGAGATGCTATTAGTGATGGGGTTGAACACAAATAAAAGGCACCGTAGGGCGGTGGAACGCACACTGGTTTGATTAACTAAGAAACTAATTGTGCGACCAAAGAGTTGGGTCAGCCCTGCCCGCTAGGCATGCTCAATCTGACAGGGGCAGCACTCCGCCCATGCGCGTTCCAGCCATCGCGAACAACTCACGCATGGCAGCCTACATGGAGGCAGAAAGCGGCCCAGCAAACATTTCATGGAACTTTGCCGCAATGGCCGCATCCGGTGTCTACGACCCGTTGGCTGGCCTGCATGTCCACTTGTTGAGAAGGACGCGCTTCGCCTGCTTCTCCGCGTAGAAGTTGATCGCTGGACAGCAGGGCTCAGCAGCACATCGCACGGTGCAGGAGCAACCGACAGTGGTGCCAGGGTAGAATTCTTCTCTGCCTCCACCAATGTGGCGACATGAGAAAGAAGCAATCGGAACAGCATGTCCATCGTTTTCCTCGTCGCAGCGCAATTCCTCGTGAGATCAACATTAAAAGCAAGGTACTAACATTACTTGAAGAACATACCAAGTGTCTAGCTATCATCCTATGCATGCTAGTTTTTATTTCATCAAACAAATTATACAACTAGCATACACCACACAAGCATGCATATTGAAATTAAAAAACTTATGCAATGCAAGCAAGCACATGAATATGCACATATCAAATGCAATCAATCAAAGTTCATGAGCTTGCTCCCCCTACTTGTGTGCTTCTCTTGTCCAAGAATTTTTGATCCATCTCTTTTCTTCAATGTTGCTCCCTCTTTGTCCATATCCATGTCCAACCTCTACTTCTTTGAGCTTTTATATCTTATCTCTCCCCCTTGTATAATCTCAATCGCAAAGCTTTCATATCTTTGTACAATCTCTCCCCCTTTGTCATCAATTTCCATAAAAGGTGTGCTTCTCATTGATGCAAAGGTATGCATTTGGGGTAGATGGTTGAGGCTTGAATCTTGCATTTTTTATGGACATCATTTGATTGGTGGAATGACACCACTTGAAGATACCACTTGTAACTTATACCACTTGTATCTTGTGTAGGGCTTCTTGAGATACCACACATAGGATCTTTGATCTTGATATCAATTTATGGTACACCTCCCCCTATGTGATAGCATGGGTCATCCATTTGATACACTTGAGCTCTTGTAGGTGAGGGATGCATTCTTCATTTGATGATCACTTAAAGTTGAGGATCACTTGTGAAGCCATCGTCTTGCATGATTGATACCATGTGTAGATGTGATACCACTTGAAAGAATCTTTTAGTATGGAACCACTTGTTGGATTTATCAATAAGAACCATTTCTTGAATATTTGCTATCTTCATGAGTACCACTTATAGGATATCACTTGTGAGTTGATCTAGACATTACTTGTAGATTCTTGATGAAATACTTGAGTCTAGATACCATTTGAAACAAACAAACAAACTAGATATCCATTTGCATTGTTGTCCTGTGCTTGTACTCTTATCACCATCATGAGCTTCTATGATTGACTTGAACTAAATTGATTTGCCTAAGCTTCCAAGTCCGGTTTGAACCAATGACAAGCTTCTTCACACCTCTTGCAAGGGTTATCTTGCCAATGTTGTACTTGTCACTTGTTAGCAATCCAAATTGAGTCAAGTACTTGGGTTCACTAGCTCATGAACAAATTCATGTACTAACCACTAGATCAAGTAATCATTCAAACAATAGTGGTAGGCTATGAATTTAAGTATTTCATTTGTTATGCATGATCCTATGAAGCATGTACTATATGCACTAACCGCATACTAGTAAGGGATGAAATGATCATGCACATTACAATGATACCTTTGCTATGTTGGAGTAGAGGATAGTCACATAGATTCCAATTCATTACTCCAATAGCAATGTGAAGTCCAATTATAAGCTTGGTGAAGACCAATAGATACCATGTTGAATTTCATTCTTCACCCATATGAAATGAATACCACTTATGATCAAGTATACTTTCTTGTTGTGGTTGGCTTGCTTTATCTTTTGATCTTTGCTTGCATGAGAGTATCAATTTGAGAATACCACTTGAAATATCATGACTAGCTCCCTTTTGGGTGTTGCTTGCTTTTCTTGCCCTTTTGATTGCTTCAACTAAGCATCTCAAATGTTCCTCGGATCACCACTTCCATGTTAGCCTTCCAAGTACCACACTTGGTTCACCTACATATAGGCGGCAAGCCCCTACACTTGGGAGAAGTGACCTCTCTCTAAGAATCATTCTTGATACTCACTTGAAATGACTTGATTTGATTGATCCAAGTGATGGACTTAACTTGATGAGTGACCTTGATTCCTTCTTTAAGTCCTTTTCTTTCTACCAAATGATCTCCAATCATATCTAGAACTTAAACTATATCTTCAACTTGAGTTTGATCTTGATCTTCATCTTGAGTATCAAATGTGTGCAAAGTGCACTCCACAATCAAATAGCCTTGTACTCTTTGCTTGTCATGCTTCTAGATCATCTCAAAACCAAACTTAGGTGCCTCAATTACTTATAAACATGTTTCTAACTTGAGGACCTTTCAATCAAAGTGACTCTAGATCAATCCAACATTTGTCACTTTTCTAACAGATTTTGTACCCTTCAAAGGAATAAGCATATTTCCCAAAATACAAATCCAAATATCACGAAATTTTGTGGAGGTGTGCATTGCTAAGTTATATAGCAGCTGTAAAAATTTGAGTTTCATTTGACTTCTAGATTGCTACCAGATTTCAATTCTTCCACCACTGCTACATGCTGAAAACTGCTGCACTATAGCTGATAAGAACTACTCCAAAACCGAAGCATCTCTTATCCATTTTTCATGAAATTTGTACAGAATCTTATACCATAAGTCTAGAGCATGTACACCAATTTTTATGCCAATCCAATGAGTTTTGATCACTCAAACACGGCTAAGATCACAGCTAGCTCAGATTCTCAGTTATAGGACAGATTTCAACAATTGAGCTATACTTCATCAAATATGAATCAAACTTGAAACTAACTTGTTTGAATACTTCCATAAGACATATATCCATTCAAACCCCTTACTAAAAGTCATCTCATGAATTTATCCAACACAAATCAATCCAACCTTGATTACTAATCAATTATCCATTCAATCATCTCATAGCAAGCAACATTGCATATTTATCCAATTCAATTAACTCATATGCACCCAAATAAAATGATCAACAAGAGATATACCTTAGTTAGCTTATGATCATCCAACTAGCAAGCTTCAACTCAATTATTTGCAAGTCATCAAATATATTCAATGAATCACCAACAACTTGAATTATAGCACTTGTATATTGATAGCACATTTGGACTTCACTCAATTTGTCATGGCATTGGGATAATGGTCATCACTTTATCAACACTTGGCTCAACTATATGATCAACAAGGTGAATGTTTTTTTTAACCAAGCCTCCAATGCCGATGGTACCTACAAACAATCATCCACTTTTTGATGGTACCCAAACAAGTTTGGGTCCTCTCAAGTTAGGTGCAACATACTTAGGCATAGCCTTAGTATGAATAGCGGGATATTTTGTAATAGCGACCATAGAGGTACCATTACCATCCTTCCAAAGCATAGAATCATCATCAATTGAAATAGGCTTAGAAGTTTTACCTAGGGGACATGAATGTGCCATGTGCCCCCTTTCCCGGCATGAGTAGCACTTTCTCTTTGATTGAGCCTTCTCTTCTTTGCTCATGTGGTGCTTCTCATTGCCTTGCCTCTCATGGATTGCTTGAGCCTTCTTCTCAAGCTTGGTAGGACACTTAGAGGCAAAGTGTCCCACACTTACATACTTGAAGCACTTGATGTGAGCATAATCTTTCTTCTCATCTTCATTCTTGCTCATCATCTTGGCATCTTGAGTTTGCATTGGATGCCTTGCTCTTTTTCTTGCTTTTCCACCCCTTCTTGTTTTCTTCTTCTTTATCATCAAATCACCACCATCTTCATGGTTGATCTTGATTTGCTCTTGGGGTGTCTTCTCTTGCTCAACTTGTGGCTTTGGTTGAGGCTTCACTTGTTGCTTCACCAATTGCTTGGTTGGGCACATTGAGGTAAGATGACCCCATGTGCGACACTTGAAGCACTTCACATGCTTTAGCCTCTCTTCTTCTTTTATCTTCTTGAGCTTCTCAATGTTAGGGCAACCATTTGCAAGGTGTCCTGCTTCATGACACCGGTAGCACATGGTATGAGAAAGCTTTCTTTGTTGTAGCTTCTTCATCTTTCTTTCTCTCTTTCTTTCACCCTTTGTCATGTTCTTCTTGAAGCCAAGACCACACTTATCACCATAGTTTCTTTGAGTCTTCAACATGTGCTCAAAGGTGACTTTTGAGTTGTAGCACCTCTCTAGCTTGTTGCTCAATTTCTTCACTTCATTTTGAGCTCATTGTTCTCCTTCAAAAGGTTAGTCTCACAAGATATAGAAGTAGAACAAGCATCTATATGTGAAGAGCATGGCATATCTACTAAGTCATCACAAGAGGTGGATACATGCTTCTTGCCTACATCACAAGGGTTAGCAACAATATGTGATTGATCAATTGACCCATGTGATGAGCTCTCATTATTTTTAAGTTTCTTTGTAAACAATTTAATTAGAGAAGCATGTTGTTCTAATAATTCATCATGAGATGCAAGTAGTGTCTCATGATTCAATTTTAGCTCATCATGTGAAGATTTATAAGCATCAAGTAATTTCTTATGTTCTTCACACGAGTTCTTTAGAAATGAGTTTTCATTTTCTAATTTCAATGTTTTAGCTTTCTCATTTTCTAAAGACATGGTCATGCTAGCAAGTCTACTAACAAGCTCATCATATGAATCAACATGATCAACCACATTATCATTTGATACCTTGGTGTCACCTTGTGACATGAGACAATGTGGTGTAGTTGGAGAGCTTGTAGTAGCATCATCATCATGGCTTGAGCATGAACCAACATCACCATCAAGATCACCATCAAGTGTGCTTGAGGTAGAATCTTCATGTGCAACACTTGTGGCATCATCATCAACCTTGTCAAGTGAACTTGTAGTGGATCGATCATCATCATCACTTGACCATGAGGTGGAGCAATCTTCCACAATCACCAAGTTGTGGTCATGCTCAACACACTCATGCACCTCCTTCTTGGGCTCATCCTCCTTGAATTTGCCATCATCCCATGTGGAGGAATCACCGAAGGTTTCCTTGATGGACTCCCATATCTCACGAGCGGTTCCCTTGATGTTTACTTGTTTCATCAAATCAAAGCTTAAAGCATCCATTAGAAAACAACAAGCATGTGCATCAAATTCATAGAGAACTCTTTGAGCTTTGGTGAGATTTCTATGGTCCAAGACATGGGTGAGACCACTTGTGACAACCCACCAAAATTTAGGTCCCTTTGCACGAAAATGATCAAGCATGTGATTTTTCCAAAGTGCAAAGTTTGTGCCATAAAAAATGTGTGTCTCACAAACATCTAGCCCACTAGACGCCATCCTCTCGGGTCGGTGAAGACCACAAATGAGAGACCTCTCTCTGATACCACTTGTAGGATCGAGATGGCGGACTAGAGGGGGGGTGAATAGTCCTTTCTAAAATTAATCGCGTCAGCTAACCGAAATAAGTGCAGAATTAGAACTATCGGTCTAGCCAAGACTACACCCCTCTATCTATGTTCTCTAGCACCTTCCAAAGATACTAATTAAGCAACAAAGGTGCCGGGCTAGCTAGAGCTCACCTAACCAATTCTAGGAGCAAGGTCACACAAACATATGCCACTAGTACTTTAAGCAACAGGGAGCTCCTACACATGCTAGTAAGTAAAAGCACAAAGCCAACTAAGCTCACTAGCAATGCTCAATAACAAGGCAACCAATGCCAAATTAGAGAGCGCAAATACTTAGCTACACAACCTAAGCGAAGTGACTAACAAGGTTACACAAACCTAATTAGCCACGCAAGGGAGCTACTTCTATGCTACACAAGCAAGAAGATAACTAGTAAGCTACACAAGCTAACTAGTTACAAGAGCAACTACACAAGCACAATGTATATGGAAGTAATTACAAGCTTGTGTAATGAGGATGCAAACCAACGGAAAGAACAAGCTTGACACGATGATTTTTCTCCCGAGGTTCACGTGCTTGCCAACACGCTACGTCCCCGTTGTGTCGACCGCTCACTTGGTGGTTCGGCGGCTAATTGGCATCACCCGCCAAGCCCGCGTGTCAGGCACCGCAAGAACCTACCCCGAAAGTGAGGGTAGCTCAATGACACGCTCAACTAGAGTTGCTCTTCGCGGCTCCCGCGGGGCGAGCACAATGCCCCTCACAAAACTCTTCTCTGGAGCACCGCACAAGATTCTTGTGGGCTTCAACGGAGACCACCACCAAGCCATCTAGGAGGTGGCAACCTCCAAGAGTAACAAGCACCATCGGCTTGCAACTCGATCACCTAGTGCCACTCGATGCAACCTCACGATGCAATCGCACTAGAATCGCTCTCTCACACAATCGAATGATCACTATCAAGTATATGTGAGATGGAGGGCTCCCAAGCACTACTACACAAGCCACCAAGGCTCTAGTGTGCTTAGCTACTGGCCCAAGGCCGACCATGGCTTCTATTGATACCCCCACAAACAAATAGAGTCGTTACCCCTTCACTGGGCAAAAGTCGGGACGACCGGACACTCCGGTCCGATCGACCGGACGCTGGACCTCAGCGTCCGGTCGTGCGATGCACACCACGTGTCCCCTTCTTCAAACATAGTTCGCCTGATCTCAATGGTCATCTGTTGACCAGACGCAATAGCTTGAACTGACCAGACGCAGCAACCCCAGAGTCCGGTCATTTCCAATAAGGTACCAGACATGACCGGACGCGTCCGGTCGATCGTGATCGGACGCAGCACCAGTGTCCGGTTACTTCCAGCTACTCTGCTCTGCCTGCGTCATCACACGTCACCTTGACCAGACGCACACAGCCAGCGTCCGATCACTTCCAGCGCCAGCGTCCTGGTCGATGACCGACGCCTGTCCGCTGACTGGCCACTACTGACCGGATGCTGGAACCCAGCATCCGGTCACTGCGTGACCAGAGTCCGGTCCACTCTGTGGGACCCTATCTTTTCTATATAGGGCACCTGGTGGCATCATCGGACTGTCCGCACTCTACGGGCGGACATTCCGCCGGTGGAGTTCCTAACCCTTCTCACCTCCGTTCCATCGCCGAGTTAATCCACATCAACTCCAACTTCATCTCCTTTGTAAATGTGCCAACATCACCAAGTGTACACCACCATGTGTATGTGTGTTAGCATTTTCACAATCATTTTTCAAAGGATTAGCCACTCAACTTGCCACGCCACTCAATCCTAGCGACGATGCAAAGTTAGATCACTCGAGTGGCACTAGATGACCGATATGCAAACAAGTTTGCCCCTCTTGATAGTACGGCCATATATTCTAAACCCAATCATAAACTTCTTTGCACACCTATGACCGGTGAAATGAAATGCCCTAGGTTATACCTTTGCCTTGCGCATTCCATTCCATCTCCTCCAATGTTGATGCAACACATGCACCAACTGATCAACAATGATATGATCCACTTCATATCATCACGTGATCATATTGGTTCATCAATCTTGACATAACTTGCTTTTCACCGTTGCCTTCGTCCATCGGCACCAAGTCTTGCTCAAGCTTCACCGCCACGCGGTCCATCGCACCAAAGCCTCCGACTTGCCCTTCACGCTTGCAACCGATCCATCAAGCCAAGTCTTGTCTTGATCTTCTCCACCTTGATCACATGACTCAATGTCATGTCCCATGTGCAATGAGCTCCTTCATCATCACATGTGTGAGCTTTGCAACATCTCCAAGCCATTTTCACCTTCATGGCATATGTTGCTCACACATATGTACCTGTGGACTAATCACCTGTGTATCTCACATAAACACAATTAGTCCACCTAGGTTGTCACTCAATTACCAAAACCACATAAGGACCTTTCACTGGGCCCGGTGACCTTCACACCGGCAGTTGAGGCATTGTGACGGAAAAGTGCAGGGCGCCTTGACGTGGTCGCTTGCTAGGTAGTTGAAGCATTGGCCTATGAGATTCAGAGGGACTGGCCTTGCTGGCCATGGCAGCACCCGACGGCGCCCACGACGGCAGCTATGCACTTGGCGGAAGCGCTCAGCATCGGCTCCACATACATCCTTGCGGGGTGGACGATGAGAGAGGCCAGGAGCATCTCTAGCACCGGCTCAACGCCTTGCGCAACGTCCATGGTCGCACCAGATCAGCGGGGACGGTGACGCCTGCGCCAACGCTCGCGGCGCCCCAGATCCGCATCGGGGTCGGAGAAGCGACGCCGGGGGGTTTCAAGGACTCGCATTCCGAGTCTCAGGTGGGCTGGCACACGCTGTGCCGCAATGCTCGAGATCTGGCAAGCCCCACCCGCATTCCCCTCCTAGGGGCAGGAGGACCACGGAGAGCGCGCTGCAGCTTCCTATGATGAGGCCGCATGGAGCGCCTAGCCATGCAAGGCCCATCCCCGAGAGCGTTAGCCTGGGATGGCACTGGTTCCCTGACCGGAGAAGGTCCCCGCGGCGACAGCTTGTGGACTGTGTCGAGGTAGGGAGTTGGTGAGGCCGTCGGTGGAGGCTCGTCATCGAAGTTGTCACATAAGCCATCGTCCACCCACTGGTGGAACTTGGGCGACCCTTCGAGGCACCGCTGGGGCAGAAGGATGCGGCATCGGGAGAGAGGGGCGAGCGAGGGCTGGGACTTTGCTGCTGCGCCACCAAGACTGCCCTCGGTGGGCTGGCACGTTGGCGGCGGAGGGCGCCCGTCCCAGCTAGGGAGGAGGCCCCATGGCCACTGCAGGCGGTGCTGAAGGAGGCCACTGTTGCCAAAGTTGCCTCCGGCGAGCTAGGGATCCGCAACTGCACCTGGAACGGCTTCGCGTGCAGCGCTAGGTTGGGTTCTTCAAACTCACGGGGTGCTGGGTGAGGAAGCGAGAGATGGACCCATCAAACAGTAGATCGTTCGGAGGTGATTGTGGATCTGAGGTTTGTTGCTACAGGGAAGCCGGGACTGTGCCGTATGGTGGGCCAGCCCACGTGGTAAGAAGAACCCCACGCTCGTCTACGGCCCAAACGGCCCAAACACACTGCGAGAAATGGCCCAGAACTTTTATTTAGATTCTGAAAATCTACTGGCTCGCTGGTCTCCTGAAACTCATGAAGATATTGATGCATGCGTTCTGGTGAACTACGAATGCTGAAAAGTTTACAGCACAACCTGACACAATCATGTTTTCAGCCCGACCCAACACAAAACGTCACAGAGAGTAATAATGAAGTGGTTGGCACGTTTCTGTCGATCGGTTCCATGTTTCCAGCGGATAAATTGGCCAAGCTGAATTATTATTATTGACGACCGAGCAAACAAACCCGTCTCCATCAGTTCCGTACGTCGTCCATCAGGCGCTAATGGTGCGGCCTCCATCGATGCAGATGACCTGCCCGGTGACGTAGGACGCCGCCGGCAAGCAGAGGAACGACACCAGGGACGCCACCTCCGTCGGCTCGCCAGTCCGCCGCATCGGGATGCGTGACAACTCTTGTTGCACCACCGCTGCCGGTAGCTGTATGTGTTGATATGTTAGGTCGTACTTGTTACAATTCTAAAATACTTTCTCTATTCACAAAAGAATGTAGTTATAGCTCAAGTTTGATAAGTTTATAAAAAAAATGGTATTAGCATTTATGTATCTTAATAAATTTATTATAAAAATATACTCTATAATTATTCTTATGGTGTCTATTTTATATCAAGAATGTTAGTGCTTTCACGGGCCACCAGAGGCTATATAGCAGGAGTAGACATATTACTGTGGGACCCACTAACTAAAAAAAATCCACAGCACGGCTACTCCCGACCACACACCGCACCAAGATTCCTTGAACTGGTGATGGATGTGACTGAAAACAGATATAGATACTTGCTTCTTTTAGCTTCCTGCTTAGTCGATCATCAAAGTCCTTGTATCCTTTTCGACAACATTATGTTTGATAGATTATGTCGTTTAGACCGCAAGAAAATATATACTTACTCTCTTCGTCTAAAAACAATAAAATATATACTTACTCTCTTCGTCTAAAAACAATGTTATTCTAGATTTTGGCTAAGTCAAACATTGTTAAATTCGAATGTTCATCGAAAATAGTATCAGCATTTGTACCCCAAAGAATTGAAAATATATTTCATTATATATCTAATAATACTTATGAAGCATCATAAATATTAGTACTTTTTTATTTGTAATTGCTAAAGTTGAGATGGATTGACTCATAAAACAAGAATGACAATCCTTTTAGGACCCATGGAGTACCTCTTTAACCATGTCTGTCATGATCACGCCAGGTGCAACGCAGTTCACACGGATCTTATCATGGGCCCACTCAGTAGCAAGGCTCCTCGTCAGCTGGTTCAGTCCTCCTGCATAAACAATCATGAATGTAAGGGCAACCCAAAGATATATAAATTTATGCATATGTGGACACTAGAGTGAGACCAAAAATGATTTGGAGTTTTTATTCTAAAATGACAAGGTTTAGATGTGCCCTTATCATAGTGTATGATGAGTAATTGTTATGCACATTCAGTCTTTGTAGTTAAGCTGTTATTGCTTATGACTAACCAACCAGAAGCAAGCTCGCGGTGTTGCAAACATGTCTTTTGGCTTACGATGTGCTGGTGTTAAGCGTGTCATGGCGAAGGCGAGGTGAAGCGAGGGATTCACGCCGATGCACCACAGTCAGTGAAGCATATGAACACAGAAGCTTGGACCAAGGTACCGAAGGTTGAAGGATAGACCATGGGTAGCAACTTCGCAAGCACATGGGCGTGACAACAAGAGCAAGTAGGTCCAAATTCCTTGGTTCATTGGGAATTTGTCTTTGGCCTCCTTTGGTTCATTGGGAATTTGTTTTTTGCTCCATTCATCCCGTGTCTAGCTCCCCTATTTTGTCCTTTCATTTCGAAAGGACGTGTTACGTATGTACTATCATTTTTCCAAAAGAAAAAAAAAAGAAAACTGTCACGTACCTTTGGTGACGCTGTAGAGCGTTTCCTGTGGGAAGGCCAGGAAGCTTGTGATGGAGGATATGTGGACGACGCTTCCCCCGCCGGCGACGGAGGCGCTCCGGAGGAGCGGGTGCGCGAGCTGGCTGAGATGGAAGCACGACTCCAGGTTGGTCGCCATGATCCGAGAGTAGTCCTCCGCCGTGTACTCCCCCGGCGGCTTGATGATCAGCATCGCCGCGTTGTTAACCTGTACGAGCACTTACTTCGCCGTCAAGCTGCGGTTGATCGATGGGATTCCCGGAGCCGGAGGAGACGCATGGTTTCACCTTCAGCTTACCAGGATATCGAGCTTGCCGTCGAAGGTCGCTTTCACTGTCTCCATGAGCCTCTCCCGGTCAGCGCGCACGGCCACGTCGCAGACGGACACGGTGACGTCGAACCCCTTCTCGGCCCACCGCCGGCGGCACTCCTCCAGGTCCATCGTGCTGCGGGCGCACGCGTGCACCCGTGCGCCGAACCCGGCCAGCTCCTCCACGATCGCATGCCCGATCCCCTTGCTGCCACCGGTGACCAGCGCTGTCACGCCGGCCAGGCTCCACCTCTCGCTGCCGGTCGCCGCTGCCATCCTCCGTTTTTGTGTATGTTGTGTGTTCAACTTCAACAAGTACTAGTAGTACAATGTTGCGATGCGAGTGACTTGAGCCTATTTTGTCATTGCAGTGACAAATAATCTGAGCCGGACTAAACACCAACTGATACTACAGCAGTGCTATTGAGGTGATCTTTTGTGTTCGACATCAACTTAAGAATGAGTGGACCACAATAAGTGGACAATATGTGGACCACAATAAGCGTGTTTAGTCCACTTATTGCTAATATCAGTTGACAAGCAAGTGTGTTCAAATTTATATAGATTTATTCCAAAATTTAATAGTGTTATTTCTTTTTGTCATTTGTAGATGTTAGACTTTGACATCGAGACATCTATGGTGACTTTGTTAATTTCGAAATATAGTGACTTAGTTTTTGGAAGGTGTTGCTAGAGGTACGTTGTGTACATGCATTCAAAGGAATGAGTATGCGTACTTGGATATAATTCACTACTGGAAACCCTCTCTTTGCAGAGCCCGAAATACACTCGGCAAAGGCTTTGCCGAGTGCCGCACTCGGCAAAAAATTAATCGGCAAAGAAGCCTTTGCCGAGTGCTTCTTGTCGGGCACTCGGCAAAGCGAAAATGCGAAAAAAAACCCAAAAATAATAGCAAATTTTTTTTTTCGAGGGAGGCCGCCACCGGCCAGCGCCCGCCCGTCTCCATCGAAGTCGCTACATTTTTTGCGCAAAATCCGCGGGTAACATGGCCGGCGGGATTCGAACTCACGACCTCTCCCTCGCGTGTTTGCTACTCTACCACTGCACTACACTGTCACTTGTGTCTAGATTCCGTTATCTATCCTCATATATTATACTAAATTAAGAGTAAATTGCTTGTTTGAGGCCCTAAACGAATTCAAATCAAAAAGTGGTCAACTACAAAGTTCCATAACTTTTCGAGATCTACAATTTATATTTAGAAAGTTTTTCCATCCGAGGTCATTTGAAAAATTCGAATTTCAAATTTGAGAGATTCAAACGTAGTCTTGCATGATAAGATGATTTCAAATGAAAAAGTTGTCAACTACATAGTTTCATAACTGTTGGAGATCTACAATTTTCATTTAGGAAGATTTTCCATCTGAGGTCTTTTGAAAAATTCAAATTTTAAAATTTTCAAATTCAAACGTCGTTTTTGCATGACAAGATGATTTCAAATCAAAATGTTGCCAAGTACAAAATTTCATAACTTCTTAAGATCTACAAAGTTTATTTTGGTCATTTGTTCATCCGACATAGTGGTAATAACATTGTTCACAAATCTTATATATCTCTCTTCTACTTTCATGAAACTAATATGAGAGATATGAGAGAGGTGTAGATTTTATGAACAACGTTATTGTCGCTTTGTCAAATGAAGAAATGACCAAAATAAACTTTGTAGATCTTGAGAAGTTATACAACTTTGTAGTTGAAAAGTTTTTCATTTGAATTCATTTAGGGCCTCAAAATTTGCTTTGAAAAAATGATTTGCCGAGGGCAAAAAAATGCACACGGCAAAATGCCTCTTTGCCGAGTGCCAAAAAATAGCACTCGGCAAAATACATCTTTGCTGAGTGCGAAAAAAAACACTCGGCAAAGCCGTCTTTATCGAGTGTTTTTTTTGTGCCGAGTGTATTTTATTTGGCACTCGGCAAAGACCGTCTTTGCCGAGTGCCCGATAAAATACACTCGGCAAAGCCTCCGACACTCGGTAAAGTGCCGGTTTCTAGTAGTGATTGTCAGTCTCGGAGGCATGGCCTACAGGCCTCGGATGACTGCGTTCTTTGCGCGCAATGTCCGGAAATGTTGGAACACATCCTGTTGGGGTGTCTTTAGAAGGGAAGTCTGGTTCCAGGTACTTCGAAAGCTTCACTTGGATGGGATCATCGTCGTTCGTCAGGAAAACTTCTTTGTCTGGTGGTTGCGAGCTAGGAAACTGTTACCAAAGGTGATCCGAAAGGGCTTCGACTCCCTGACGTTCCTTATTTGGTTGGGTGCTTTGGAAGGAATGTAATGCTAGAACCATTGGAGGACCATCGTCTAATTCAACAATGGTACTACTGCTCATCGTCGGAGAAGCAAGGGAGTGGGCGCCCGCGGGATACTCCAGAATAAGGTCGCTGCTGGTGCTGCTTTGAGCAATGTCGCAACAGGTACTCATTGGGTCGCAAATCCTTCTGGTAATGTAAACCATTTGGTATTGCGCTGAGTACAGGTTTGGTAATCTTGGGATTTCCATCCTGTATTTGTAATCGTTTACAATCCTTCTTCTTCTTAATGAAAAACGTGCCTCGGCACGGTCGCAAAAAAAATAATTGTCAGTCTCCATGGACATCGAGGTAAATGGTGACTTCATCATTTTCGAGATGTGTCGGCTCTATTTTTTGAAGATGCTCTTGTGGTGGAAGGGGGGGGGGGCATGGTGTGTATTTGTCCTTGTATATAAGGCCTTGTTTGTATCCTATGATCTTAAGTTTAGTTGGATAAAGTTAAAGAGCTAAAACTTTAGACCACTTTAGTTACTTATATGCTCTAAAGTTTTTGAGAGATTAGCTAAACTTTGGACAACACTTTCGATCTCCTGTTTGGAGCCACAAGAGCTAAATGTGGTCTAAAGTTTGTGATTGAACTTTAGACCATGAGATCCGAACAAGACTTAAAGTATGAGTGTTTGTACTGTCTAATTTGCTAGAAAAAAGAATCATAAAAATTGAGGCAGAAGTAGAAGCCCTAAGATAAATTTTGAAATTTCCCACATGTATTGTCCCAAAGTTTGAAATAGACAAAACCCAAAAATTTGAAAACCTAAGAGCATCTTCAAGAGCCTTTTTTAAACTCATTCTCTAAATCAACAATTGTATAGCCATTTCAATGAAAATCGATGTATATATTTTTTTCACTCTCCAACTGTTTCTCTGTGTCTTGTTCGTACTAAAGAGATAGCCTCACTCTTCATCTTTGAATTGCGAGAAATACTGAATATAGCCTCACGCATACATACATGATGAACGTGACAAGTGGACTAGCTAGCAAGCTAAGCTATGGTGTGGCCGCCGTTGATGCAGATGACTTGGCCGGTCATGTAGGAAGCCGCCGGCATGCAGAGAAATGCCACCATGGACGCCACCTCCTCTGGCTCGCCGATCCTCCCCATGGGCAGCCGCGCCATCTCCTTCATCACCAGCTCCGGATCTATCGTCTTCTGCTCATCAATCCAAAATAAATCAATCATCCCATGAGGTCATATATAATCATGTAATAATAACATTTATAGCTTTTACTTGAAAAGATTAACATACAAAAATATGCATCGGAAGGAGCTGACTGAGATTAAAATTAAAGCTTACATCACTGCTGATGTCAGTCCTGATGCCCCCAGGCGCGACGCAGTTGACGCGGATGCTGTCGCTGGCCCACTCCGTGGCCAGGCTCCGAGTGAGCTGGTTCATGGCGCCCTTGGTCATGGAGTAAACGGCGAGCGCCGGGAGCCCGATGAAGCCAGCGATGGAGGAGATGTTAACAACGCTACCACCACCGCCGGCGGCGGCGAGGAGGAGTGGGTGCGCGAGCTGGCTGAGGTGGAAGCACGACTCGAGGTTGGTCGCCATGATCCTCGAGTAGTCCTCGCCGGTGCACTCCAGCATGTCCTTGAACATCGACTGCCCCGCGTTGTTCACGAGGATGTCGAGCCTGCCGCCGGAGGTGGCCCTCACGGTTGCCATGAGGTCCTCCCGGTCGCCACGCACGAACACGTCGCAGACGGAGACGGTGACCTGCAGCCCCTTCTCCTCCCACCGCCGGCGGCACTCCTCCAGCTCCGCCGCGTTCCGTGAGCAGGTGTGCACCAGCGCGCCGAACCCCGCTAGCTCCTCAACGATCGCGTGCCTGCCATGCATGTTAATGTAATGTAAGTGAACTCGTACAAACGTACTAGTAGCTAGATCCCAATCAAGAGATCATCAGAGCACGTAATGTACCCTATGCCCTTGCTGCCGCCGGTGACGAGCGCCGTCGCACCGGCGAGGTTCCACCACGCCGCCCTGCTCATGCGCGCAGCCACCATCTTCTTCCTCTCAATCTCTTGACTTGTATAAATGTATAATGTACGAAAGATCGGAATTAGAGTGATCGTCGATGGATGTAGAGTGCAAATGGGATGGATGAGATGCTACTCCACATCCATGCAGCATGTATTTATAGTGATCTGACCGGATGGCACCTCCATTGAAATGTGCAGTTGCGCACTAAGCAGAGCTGCGCTGACTTTGAATAAACTAGTGTAAGACCATGTTTTAGTCATCCGACGGCCGGGACAGATACGGCGCACAAGAAGACGGCCGCCCACCCACTGCTGGTTTATTCCAAGCATCCGTCCAGAGAACAAAATATTTATAAATTTGTATAAATTCCACTGCCGTTGAACCTGTCATGCGTACGTGCCAAACTGTCTGAAGTTGTTGACATGAGCAACGAGCAGCCAATGACTTCCCTGATTAATAAAAAAATATTCTTATGGTTTACTTATGGGGGCAGTCCAAAACAACCATATTTATAAATCTATTAACAGAGGGTTTAGTTAGGGCCTATTTATGATCCACTTTAGGTTTTGCAGCTATGCTCCCAGTTTGACAAGCCAAAGATGCCAACTGAAAGAACTCTTCTCTAGCAACAAAGGTGGACGGACCTTAACTCCATGTTTTTTTGAACTCCTCGAGGGTACTACAAAACAGGCTATTCATATCTCCAAAAACAGGCCCCCATACCTTCCCTCCAGCTCTCTCTTCTCTCTACAAACGTGTCTCTCACCTGGTCTCTCACTTCTTTTTACCTCCCGGCCCTACCCTCCATCTTCATGCGGAGGTGCGGCAATAATACACTGAGCAAGGAGGATCGAGTGACAACATGGCACTTCCGGACGGTGCCCGCAAATTGGCCACCTGCCTATGATGAAATCAGCGCCCCTTGTCATGGCAATAACCAAAGTCATCGCAGATAACATGATTCTAACACAAAATCATCTGATTTCATCGATACTTTTATTTGTTGTAAACCCTAAACAAACTAAATCTAAAAAGTATTGTAAAAGAAAAATGAGTCCACACTCCCTTTTTGTCCCCAGCAGACTCACCAGAGAGGAATACGTAGAGTGGCCCTGGACGGCAGTGGTGGTGGGCTGGTTGTTAACCCTATGTTAATCACTTGGGATCGACATAACAAATTAGTACATGCCACATAGACACAAAGCTTATTCATTTCCCCTACTTATAGTTAAACGATGATTTGTCCTGATACTCCTATTCCAAATTTTATGTGTTAAAGATTAAGATTAACATTTGTATATCGTGCACCCAATTTTTTTCATTGCGGTTTAACAATGCAAACTCCTAGGGTGCAACACGTCGTCGCCGCCAACCACACGCTTACAAAAAAAAGGCACTATCCAAGTAAACGAAAGATTTATTAATGATAGGAGTTGACTTTACCAGCTAATGTCAGAGTTTCCAACATACATAATGCACAATCAACTGAATATACAAAGGTAAGCAAAGAACATATTCATGTTTTATTACTAAGTAAATAAGCAAAGCTAGGGACAAGAAAATTGTGTACCCTCTACCAAATGTCCACTGAATCACCTGCAACTTAATTCAGTTTTTTCTTATATATATATGAACCAGAAAATCACCATATTCACTACTGGACGCAGGGTCTTTGCCGAGGGCCTGAAGCCCTCGGCAAAGGCTCTTCAACCGTCGGCGAAGGATTTGCCGAGGGCAGCCCTCGGTGAAGAACCCTCGGGAAAAAAAACGTCGGCGAAGGACTCTTTGCCGAGGGCCTTTTATCGGGCACTCGGCAAAGTATTTGCCGAGGGCTAACGGCGACCCTCGGCAAAGTAAAGTAGCCGTTAGGTACGCGGTTATTTTCCACGGCTTCTTTGCCGAGGGCTGACATACAGGCCCTCGGCAAAGACCTATTTTCTTTTTTTTTTCTCGGAATTTCTTTGCCGAGAGCTATATCTAAGGCCCTCGGCAAAGAGCTACGTTTTTATTTTTGTCTCGGAATTTCTTTACCGAGGGCTGTGTTCAAAACCCTCGGCAAAGACCTACTTTTTAATTTTTCCTGGGAATTTCTTTGCCGAGGGCTATGGTTAAGGCCCTCGGCAAAGACCTGTTTTTAATTTTTCCTGGGATTTTCTTTGCCGAGGGCTATGGTCAAGGCCCTCGGCAAAGACCAGTGAAAATTTTCAGCATCCCACCTGTTTCTTGCTTTCCATGCAAAATATATATATATATATATTCAACAGCAGAAATATCCCACAAATATCACAATCATCACATATATCTCACAAATATCACATATATCTCACAGATATCACATGTATCATCACAAGTCCAAATTCAACAATTCCATAAGTCCACAATCTAACTCAAGTGTCAAGTCCACAAGTTCAAATCCGACTGAGGCTGGCCAACCTCTCCAACCGTCTGGCCTCTGCGTCACCAACCTTCCCAACCGTCTGGCCTCTGCGTCGAGGGTGGTGTAACGAAGCCTCCAGAATCAGGTGACGCACGAGGGGGGTTATTGGAACCCGCCGACTGAGGCTGCACAAACAATTATATGCTTATGTGAGATTGCAGTAATTATTCTAGGACTACAGTTTTAGTATTTAGACAGAAACCTATCAAAATTTTTATAGCTAGTGTTGTCTGGGTTTCTATGTCATACAAGCAAATCAGTAGCTAGTGTTCTCTGGGTTTCTATGTCACACAAGCGAGAAGTGAACTTTAACGCTTACAGGAGTAGCTGCAAACGCGTGCGGCACCTGAGGCGGAGGAGCTGACATCTGCACAGGCACACCCGTCTTCTGCCCAAGAGCTTGCATGATTTGCATCATTTCTGCAATCCTGACCTCCTGGGCCTGCCGAGCGGCCTGCTCAGCCTCCAGCCGAGCAGTGAGGGCCGTGATCTGCGCCGTCTTCTCGTTGTTCTGGGCCTGCAATATTGCACTCCAATATTTCAGTAATGCAAAACTAACTCAAGTGTGAGAATATTAATTTACGACGAGTAAAACAATAATTACCTCGAGCGCATCGACCCGCTGCAGTGTCGGAGTAGGCCGTGAGCGTATGGGCTGGCTGGAACTCGTGCTCTGTGCTCGGAGCTGGCTCAGAGTGGGAACAGTGGTGGGGTCGATGGCGGCGTTCGCAATCCACGTCCGGCCGTGCTTCCTGCCGCCACCGAGCCTCATGATGGCCTCGGCATCAATGGGCTCGGTGCGGACGTCGTACTCTGGCCCGTGCCGCTGCTGTACCGCCGACGTGTACTCCTGGACTTTAGTGTACACGTTAGGGTCGGAGTATGCCTCGCGAGGGGCAGCCGGGTCCCAGGTGACGTCGCCGGCCACCCTGGTCTGGTGGGACATAGCCCACGCCGTGAACATCGAGACATCCTCGTCCGGGTGCGCAGCCTCCTGCGAGAAAGGCGGCAGGTGGTGAGCAATCAGGCATACGTTAAGCGTGAAACTAAATAGAAGAAAAATCACTTACATATGCCGATTTGAATCCGGGGAGACTCCTGCTGCCTAAGGTACAGGAGTAGAGGTTGTTTATACCTAAGGTGGCGGTGGAGACAGGGTAGCGGGGCAGTGGCGAGTCGGGGCAGTGGAGAGTCGCAGCGCCGACGAGGACAATCGACTACTCTGAAGCTCCTTTGACGTCCTTTGCTCTGCAAAAAAAAAGGGTATAAGTTAAAAATTTCGGCAGAACCTCCCCTGTACGGGGAGGTTTCCAAAACCTGCAAAAAAAATCGGCTCGATGGCCAACACCCACATTCACGGCACAAAGGCCGACACATCAACAATGGGAGGCACGAAGGCCATCCACATCAAAAAACGGCGCGATGGCCGACAACCCATGGTTTTACCTTCTACTCGACCGAGGGACGGGGAAGTGAAGGTGACGGCAAGGTCGTCCAGACGAGGCCGTTATCCAGAACCACCTGCATTGCATGCCCAAGTAATTGCTTCAAAACATGACCCGCTTAGACAGTGAATAAAACAAGTGCAACTGCAGAAAAGTACTGAACCAGTAAATCCTAAATTTACACGCTCTACTGAACAATGTGTTCATCAGCGTACTTTCATTTCGTTAATTATCATGCCAATAATCAAACACCTACTTGTAACGGTTAGCTAGATTAATCATAATGAAAGGCAGTACATCATAATGAACAGAGTGCAAGAACCAAGAAGACGTCAAGGTGACCGGCAGGTTGGCCGCAAGGAGGCACACGTGTTTGTGCCCCTGTGCAGTAGGGGGCTACCTAGGCTAGGCGGCGAGGGTCATGTTCTTGTCCCAATGAAAGCGCCATCTTTGTATTTGGCTTCTATGGGAACTGGACCATCCAACACTAGGTGGAGGGCTCGAGGCCAAACACCATTGGAGGCTCAGCGTTAGATGGACCGACGGACAAACACAACAACAATCACATCGTCAATGTCTACTATAACATTTGATATTTTTATATAATAAAAAATATCAACATTTTCATTTATATCTCCAACTACAGGGATGGATTTCCCACGCCCCCTCCATCCAAGTGCAGGATCCAGGACCAAAATCTAGGAGGGGCGGAGTAAAACGACCAATTTGGACTGCGCTGGCCGAATCCGCACTCGTCTAAGATTGAAACGGGCACTTACCTCCTACTGAGGCATCGCAGAGCAGAGGCCACGGGATCTGACTGAGACCCCCCCCCCCAGAAGGAAACGACTCGCGACAACCACGCACACACGCGCTGCGTCTGGGCGGCGAGGCGAGCAGGCAGCCGCCGGGCGCCGTACTGCCTGCCGCGCGCGGTGCGTAAGGCGAGCCCCGCGTGCGTGTCACCGCCGGCGCCGCGGAGGGGAGGGGAGGGGAGGGGAGGAGGAGAGGGGTTGCGGTTACCTGCGCCTGCGCTTGCTGGCGGGCGGGCCTCTCCGCGCCCGCGGTTGTTGCTCCGGCGAAGCGGAACGGCGCTGCTCCTCCTCCGGCGTCCCGATCGTTTGGGTCCCCCTCCTCCCGTTGGCTCCTCGCGGTGTGGCGTGCGCGGCGGCGGCCTGCGCGGCGGCGGCGGGCAAGCGCGCGGCGGCGGCGTCCTCGCGGCGGCCGAGCGCGCGGTGGCGTGCGCGGCGGCGGCGGCGGCTGACCAGCGGCAGTGGCGGCTCGGGCGGGCGCGGCTTGGGATAAGGCCGCCCGCCCGGCCGTTCCCTTTTTTATATGGGGGCCCTCTTTGCCGAGGGCCTAGATCCAGAGCCCTCGGCAAAGATTTTTTTTATTTTTTTATTTAATTTCTTTGCCGAGGGCCAACATCCAAGGCCCTCGGCAAAGATGTTTTCTTTTTTATTTCCGCCGGCGCCATCCCGTTCAAAATATTTGCCGAGGGCCTGTACAACGGGCCCTCGGCAAAGAGTTTTATTTTTTTATTTCCAAATTCTTTGCCGAGGGCCTAACGCCGAGCCCTCGGCAAAGGCTGACGGCCGGTGCCGCCGTCACGCTCGGCCGAGGTCGCCGAGAGGCGGTACTGTGCCGAGGGCCCGACCCTCGGCAAAGGTGGGCCTTTGCCGTGGGTCGTTGATTGCCGAGGGTCGGGCCCTCGGCGAACGAGCCGTTGCCGAGGGCTAAGATTCGCCGAGGGCGGCCCTCGGCAAAGAAACGATTTGCCGAGTGCCCGAAATCAGGCCCTCGGCAAAGTCTTTTGCCCTCGGCAATGTTGCTGTTTCCAGTAGTGATTCCTTTATTTGTACCCCTTTTTTGGGGCTTTGCCATCCTTTTCTTAACAAAGATAGGTTTAGTAACAAAGCGAGGTTATGTTTACCCCATTTATTTCAAGATCTATTGGGTTGTGAATCTTGAGACCGCAATATGCATGCCAAAATATATATAATACCCTATGCCCTTATAATAAAATATTATGAATAGTTAAATTGAAACCAGGATCCGCTTGGCTGTCCATATCAGGCTGCCAGCGAAATACTTCGCTGGGTACTTATTTACAGCAAATTTTTAAATATCTCGAGAATCAAACTATGATTGTCCGGTAAGTTAACTAAGCAACTTGGGTCAAATGATCCAGTCTTTTACTGCCCATCAGGAAATATGGATAAGAAAACTATAATTTATACCGATTAACTAAAAATTAGCTCAAATTAGTTATGGTTAGCTAGCTTGTTTTTTTCAACTGTGTTGGCTAGCTAGTTGCTAACAACTAGTTGACACTTGGCCAAAAGATTAGCCACCAATTAGCTGTACTGTTTGAATGCACTATAGCTATTTTTTTAGCTGGCTAGTAATTAGCTCATGTATCAAAACATGCCCTGCAAAATGGTTAAGATATGTGTACTTATGCAAAAATTTCTTTGTAGGTTTTACCTCATTCTTGGAATAGACATTAGTGTGTATATTTTTAATGACAGGGACAGGGATTTGAATTGTAAATTGGTCTGTCATTGCAAAACATCAACAATTAATTAACGATTGAAAAGTCTCTGCAGACAACGGTTAACTAAAGCATTGCATATAAGAAAGTGAACCCAAAAAAAAAACAATTCTCTGAGTGCCGTCCACATACCACTCCTCCCTTGTTAGTTTGATATACACACGTTACACACTACTACAGTCGTGATTTTAGGGGTGGCTGCTGAGCCAGTAGGGCGGTTGGGCCAGCCATCCCTATGAAAGCGTCTCTACAAATAGTGGATTTTCAGAGGCGGCTCCCCAAAAACAAGGTTTTTAGAGGCGGCTAAAAAGAGAGAACCGCCCCTACAAAACGATTGAAAATAATAAAAAAATGGTGGCTAGCCGCGGTCGATTAGCCAGGCAACACCCGGCCGTCCAAAACCGCGCTGCTCACCAGGGACCACCACCACGCCACCAGCCGCGGTCGACCAGCTGCTCCATGCCCCGCCTTCCGAAACTGTGCTGCTCGGTAGGACCGACGCCGCGTGGCTGGCCACCCACCGTGGTAGCGTCAGGTCACCGTGCTTGTTGCCGTGCGGCCAGGTCTGCAGCGGAGCCACCGCCCGCTACTGCCGGCCTGGACCTCGTCGGGGTCACTGCCGCCGCGCCGACGTCGGGGCGCCGCCAGCGCCAACGCTAGCCTCACCCGCGTCGGTGCCACCACCGATGAGATGCAGGAGGTCGCGCTGGGCCCTGCTTGTGCCGCCCCAGAGGCCGCCCCGGGTACGCTGTGCGAGCCACCACGCGCTCGCTGGATCTTGGGCTGCCGTGGTCCGCGGCGGTTCCGCCGCCACCGAGGAGATCGCGTGCAGGGTCTGCCAGTGCCGCCGTAGTGGCCTGCCGGGGAGAATCGGCCGTGCGGGTAGCACGGGTAAGCGGCCGCAACGGGAGCCTACCGTGTTGCTGGAGACGACGACACCCACGGCAATGGAGAGCACCGGCAGCCGGCCGCGTTGCCTCTATGCTGCTGTGTTTCATGTTTGGGGTGGAAATGTGTGAGTGGATGAAGAGGAGGAGAGATGGCGTGTGGGTGGGACAAAACTTTTGAGTATTTAGTGCATGCGCCATGCGGCCCCTCCATGCCTTTGTTTTGAAACCGACAAGCCTGCCACCTTTGGTTTTGACTGTCAACTGACCTTTTCGCTTGGGTTTTTTTTTTTGCTGATAAGCCATGGCCGAAAGTACTGTTGGCTGATTTGGTGTGAGAGAAAAATATTGTTCGTTGGCTGAAAAAGTACGGCTTATAAGCCAAACAAGCCCAAACGAATAGGGTGAATACTTTGAACCTCGAGCGTGCGTCCTCCACCACGTATTCAAGTCACGGGCGCCGGCTGATATTTTGTCTGGGAAAACTACACCCAAAACTTTATAGGAGCGGCCCATTTGTAGGGGCGGCTTGTCCCATGGATTCTAGACATGCACATTGTAGTGACGGCCGATGATTGGGCCGTCCCTATAAAAGTTTTGAGTAGTTAGTGCACGCGGCTCCTCCATGCCTTTGTTTTGAAACCGACAAGGCCTGCCTCCTTTGCTTTTGACTGCCAATACTTTGAACCTCGAGCGCGCATCCTCCACCACGTATTCAAGTCACGGGCGCGGGCTGATATTTTGTCTGGCAACCTACACCCAAAACTTTATAGGAGTGGCCCATTCGTAGGTGCGGCTTGTCCCATGGGTAGGCACGCATATTGTAGGAGCGGTTGATGATTAGGCTGTCCCTACAAAAGAAAATATGCCGTTGCTATAAAAATCGTTTGTGTAGTATAGGGATATCTGACGAGAACTTAAGAAATAAAGCCAAATGCATGCAGCGTTGACTTAATAAGCCGGCCATCAGTTGATCTGCTAGTGTCAATGCATCTCAAAATAAGGGTACTTATGTCGGCAAAAAGATGACCACTCTACATAGACAAAGAACTCTATAATATAAGGGGTGTTTGGATCCGGTAATTAATGTTTAGGAAGTGTCACATGAGATGTTTGGATACTAATAAAAAAAATTACAGAATCCGTCAGTAATTCACGAGACGAATTTATTAAGCATAATTAATCCGTCATTAGCACATGTTTACTGTAGCACCATATTGTTAAATTATGGACTAATTAGGCTTAAAAATTCATCTCGCAAAACAGTCTCAATCTATACATTTAGTTTCATAATTAGTTTATATTTAATACTTCATGTATGTGTCAAACATCCGATAAGACAGCAACTAAAGTTTAGGAGGAGGAACCTAACACCCTAAGTATAACATGGCAGGGCGATCGCTAGCTCCGCCGTCAGTATCTTCGGGTGCATTCATCTTTGCAACAAACTCACTTGTCTCCTTGAGGGATGCATGACCAGTGGCCTTCTAGAATGATAGTAGTAGGTATAGGTAACTCCCATCATCAATCATTATTGGCTAAATCAGCAGTTACATATCAATAATACTCGTCTTATTGACTAATTTAGTACTAGGGTACAACGGTACAAGTACAAGTAGTGTACTTACGTATGGGTGTAGATGGCAAATATCTGCTCCGCTTACGGCACTCCAAATGCATAGTTTCCATAGGTATTTTCTATAGCAAAAAAAAAAGTGCAACTTAGGCTAGTCTCAGTGGATAGTTTCATTGCGTTGTTTTCAAGACTGCCATGTCATATAGAATGAAATCAAACTTGAATGAAACATCCACTCTCAATGCAAAGTTTCATTCTATGGTTTCATACACATTTTATTCTATGACTTATAGAGAGTTGGTAATCGTGCTAAGAGAGTTTCATCCCCATGAAAGTCAATACTTCTCTCTCTTCATTAAAAAATTGCCATGTCATCACAAATGCATATGTGGCGGGCTATTAAACGCACATGAAACTCTCACTGAGACTGGCCTTACACTCTCCATGTCAAAGTATGATCATGGAGACCGCACCAAGTCAAACTCCATCTTCTAAGTTGAGAGATTGTACATGTTTTAATGGTTGCTTCCTCATTCAAATCAGTAGCACCATACTCTTTGCTAGAAGATGAATCATTGGCATCAGGAGAGGTTGTTGTCCACCATCCAAAGATAGGCGATGAACCGGTTGAGGGAGCGTTGGTGCTAGGAACACTGGTATTCTGAGCAGCTGTCCAGTGACATGAGCAGTAGGAACATTGGCATCTTGATCGCGAGTTACAACAACACGAGTCACAGCATCACTGGTTCTAGGGACACGAATGCCTCGCCAAGAACTTGTTTTCATTAACCGATTCATTCTATGAGATTTGCGGATGGGTTTTGGCTCACCATGGATTGGGGCGGACCTCGATCAGAAATAACAAGATCTAGGAGGCAGAGAGAGGGAAGACTGATGGGAGCGCGCGTAGGGATAGGGCGTACAAAGTTAGTGGCGGGGAGGCCAAGCAATCAGGCTCACACAATACTCCCCTACGTGGGCGAGCGCGGGGGAATGTTTTCTCAAGAAGCAATGGTTGTCTTCAATAAATAATTTGCCACATTATTAAATTTTCTCTTCAATAAATAATTTGCCACATCAGTAAATTGTTTTTCTAAGAGTGCAATTAATATCTATAAGAACTTTTTTCTAGAACGTGCTTAGCATGTGTTTCATTAAGAAGAAGATTAGAAGCTTACACGTCCTATATCACGTCACAGTGAGATGCCATTAGTGATGGGGTTGAACACAAACAAAAGGCACCGCAGGGCGGTGGAACGCACACTGGTTTGATTAACTAAGAAACTAATTGTGCGACCAAAGAGCTAGGTCAGCGCTGCCTGCTAGGCATGCTCAATCTGACAGGGGCAGCCCTCTGTCCATGCGTGTTCCAGCCATCGGGAACAACTCACACATGGCAGCCTACATGGAGGCAGAAAGCGGCCCAGCAAACATTTCGTGGAACTTCACCGCAATGGGCGCATCCAGTGTCTGCGACCCGTTGGTTGGCCTGCATGTCCACTTGTTGAGAAGGATGCACTTCGCTTGCTTCTCCGGGTTTGGGTCGCGGTGGATGGACTTGGCAGCTAACCTGTTACTGCGCCTTGGGATGAACACGGAGTCGTCAAGACGCGATACAAGCCGGCGTGGGGGGATGCGATCAGCGATTCCTCTAATGGCAGCTTCAGGGATGTGATGAGGCCCTGCAAGGAGGCCACGGATACTGTAGGTGATCCGACAGTCGCCGTTGTTAGCTGAGCGCTCGGGGTCGCGACTTGGGCCACATCATCGCCCACAGTCACGATTGTGGAGGGCGTAGAAGTTGATCACTGGACAGCAGGGCTCGGTAGCGCATCGCATGGTGCAGGAGCGACCGACAGTGGTTCCAGGGTAGAAGTCTTCTCTGCCTCCACCAATGTGGCGACATGAGAAAGAAGCAACCGGAGCAGCATGTTCATCATTACCCTCATCGTAGCACAATTCCTCCAGATCCTCGGCCACAGGCTGTAGTCCATCCTCTAGCCCGAGTCCAAACGCGGAGGTGGTGGCATTGTCAACCCCCAGCGTGCCCAACGAGGCTAGGGCTGTCGCACCCACAGACAGCGACCCCAGTGAAAGGTCGAGATGGCGACTAGAGGGGGGGTGAATAGTCTTTTCTAAAACTTAATCGCGTCGGCTAACCGATACAAATACGGAATTAAAACTATCGGTCTAGCCAAGACTATACCCCACTATATATGTTCACTAGCAGCTTGCAAAGATAACAATTATGCAACAAAGGTGCTGGGCTAGCTAGAGCTCTCTTAATCAATTCTAGGAGCAAGGTCACACAAACCTATGCCACTAGTACTTTAAGCAATGAGGAAGCTCCTACACATGCTAGTAAGCAAAAGCACAAAGCTAACTAAGCTCACTAGCAATGCTCAATAACAAGGCAACCAATGCCTAATTAGAGAGCGCAAATACTTAGCTACACAAACAAAGCAATGTGACTAACAAGGTTACTAAAACCAAATTAGCCACGCACGAGAGCTACTTCTATGCTACACAAGCAAGAAGGTAATTAGCAAGCTACACAAGCTATCTAATTATAAGAGCAACTACACAAGCTTAATATATGTAAAGATAATTGCAAGCTTGTGTAATGGGGATGCAAACCAACGGGAAGAACAAGGTTGACACGATGATTTTTCTCCCGAGGTTCACGTGTTTGCCAACACGCTAGTCCCCGTTGTGTCGACCGCTCACTTGGTGGTTCAGCGGCTAATTAGCATCACCCGCTAAGCCCGCACGTCGGGCGCCGCAAGAACCTACCCCTTAGTGAGGGTAGCTCAATGACACGCTTTACTAGAGTTGCTCTTCGCGGCTCCCGCGGGCCGAGCACAATGCCCCTCACAAGCACTTCTCCGGAGCGCCGCACAAGCTTCTTGCGGGCTTCGACGGAGACCACCACCAAACCGTCTAGGAGGTGGCAACCTCCAAGAGTAACAAGCACCACCGGCTTGCAACTCGATCACCTAGTGCCACTCGATGCAACCTCACGATGCAATCGCACTAGAATCGCTCACTCACACGATCGAATGATCACTATCAAGTATATGTGTGATGGAGGGCTCCCAAGCACTCACAAGCATGGACACTAAGTCCCCTTAGGTGCTCAACTCCAGCACTCACTTCTAACTTCTTCACCCTTGCTCCAATGTGCCAACCACAAGAATTTGCATCCAACGCAATAGAAAATAGGCATTCCATTTTCCCGAAAGTGCCGAATCCGATGTAGATGTGCCATGCTTTGTAGATGTGCCAACACCACCAAGTGTATCACCACCATGTGTATGTGTGTTAGCTTTTCACAATCATTTTCCAAAGGATGTTAGCCACTCAACTTGCCACGCCACTTGATCCTAGCGACGATGCAAAGTTAGATCACTCGAGTGGCACTAGATGACCGATATGCAAACAAGTTTGCTCCTCTTGATAGTACGGCCATCTATCCTAAACCCGGTCATAAACTTCTCTACACACCTATGACTGGTGAAATGAAATGCCCTAGGTTATACCTTTGCCTTGCGCATTCCATTCTATCTCCTCCAACGTCGATGCAACACATGCACCAACACGATCAACAATGATATGATCCACTTCATATCATGACGTGATCATATTGGTTCATCGATCTTGACTCCACTTGCCCTTCACCGTTGACATCGTCCATCGGCGCCAAGTCTTGCTCAAGCTTCACCGCCATGCGGTCCATCACTCCAAAGCCTTCGACTTGCCCTTCACGCTTGCAACTGGTCCATCAAGCCAAGTCTTGTCTTGATCTTCTCCACCTTGATCACATGACTCAATGTCATGTCTCATGTGCATTAAGCTCCTTCATTATCACATGTGTGAGCTTTGCAACATCTCTAAGCCATTTTCACCTTCATGTCATATGTTGCTCACACACATGTACCTGTGGACTAATCACCTGTGTATCTCACATAAACATAATTAGTCCACCTAAGTTGTCACTCAATTACCAAAACCAAACAAGGACCTTTCACCCAGGCGCATACAGGTGTCCAATTCTGCAAGCATAGGGTGGTGCAGAGCCTCAGAGCGATGGTCCACCACGAGCTCTGGCTCCAAACGTGCTGCACCCCACCGGTCCACCACAAGCTCACACAGAACGATAGCCGAAGAACCCAGTTTTGACATCGCGCCCCACTCAAAGGACATGGTGTCCCAAGGGATATTAGCCAACTGGGACATGGTCTCCACGAAGGCAGAATTGCCGGAACTAAACGAGGGGCCCCACTCTGGCTCCAACGACTGCTTGACGTCTCTGCCACCGGCACCTTTGGGGAGGGGACTGCTAGGAGTGGATGGGTGGCTTCCTGGTTGTGGGGCACAAGCTGAGCACCCCATGGAGGCCGAGCGAGCAAACGTCGAGTCATCCACGATGTGCAGATTGGGCTATCACGACGACCTTCTGTGTGGCACCCGACGGCGACAGCCGAACGAAAGCGATAGTGGGGGACCTCGCCTGCCCCCTAGTAGCCACCGCCTGAGAATAATCCCAGGCCCGGTGACCTTCACACCTGCAGTTGAGGCATCGCGACAGAAAAGTGCAGGCCGCCTTGACGTGGTCACTTGCCAGGTAGTTGAAGCATTGGCCGATGAGATTCGAAGAGGACTGGCCTTGCTGGCCATGGCGACACCCGACGGCGCCCGCAATGGTGGCTGTGCACTTGGCGGAAGCCCTCAGCATCTGGCTCCACAGACATCCTCGCGGGATGGACGATGAGAGAGGCCAGGCGCCTCTCTGGCAGCGCCTCAATGCCTTGCGCAACGTCCATGGTCGCACCAGATCAGCGGGGGAGACGACGCCTGCACCTGCGCCTGCGGTGCCCCAGATCCGCATCGGGGTTGGAAAAGCGGCGCCAGGGGGGTTTGAGGACTCGCATTCCGAGTCTCAGGTGGGCTGGCACACATTGTGCCGCAACGCTAGTGACCTGGTAAGCCCCACCCGCATTCCCCTCCCAGGGGTAGGAGGACCGCGGAGAGCGTGCTGCAGCTTCTTATGACGGGGCCGCATGGAGTGCCTAGCCACGCAAGGCCCATCCCCGAGAGCGTTAGCCTGGGACGGCACCGGTTCCATGACTGGAGAAGGTCCCCGCAGCGACAGCTTGCGAACTGCGTCGAGGTAGGGAGTTGGTGAGGCCATCGGTGGAGGCTCGTCATCGGAGTTGTCACAAAAGCCATCGTCCGCCCACCGGCGGAACTTGGGGTGACCCTCCGAGGCACCGCTAGGGTAGAAGGATGCGGCGTCGGGAGAGAGGGGCGAGCGAGGGCTGGGACTTTGCTGTTGCACCACCAAGACTGCCCTCGGCGGGCTGGCACGTTGGCGGCGGAGGGCGCCCGTCCCAGCTAGGGAGGAGGCCCCATGGCCACTACAGGCGGTGCTGAAGGAGGCCACCGTTCCCAAAGTGGCCTCTGGCGAGCTAGGGATCCGCATCTGCGCCTGGAACGGCTTCCCGAGTAGTGCTTGGGGTCTTCTAACTCACGGGGTGCTAGGTGAGGAAGGGAGAGATGGACCCATCAAAGTATAGATCGGTCGGAGGTAGTTGCGGATCTGAGGTTTGTTGCTACAAGGAGACTGGGAGTGTTGCGGATTTGGGAGGATTCATTGTGGGGGGTGCGGTGGGGAAGACGGTGTGAAGGAGCGGGTCGGGGGGCTTCGGCTCCTCCATCAGCTAATCATAATATCTATAAGAACTATTATGATTTTTGCATTGGGAGTTTCATAAGAGCAACTCCAACAGAGTTGGTAAAAATAGATGGCTAAACTCATGATTTAGCCAACCTCTAAAATAGAAACCCCAGCAAAAAAAACAGAAAACTCCAACAGCTTTTCCATTTGGGTTAGGCGAATGGCTAGCGGCACATGCAAGCTATATCTAGCATGCGAGAACTCCAGGACATATGACTTGCTATTTTAAAAAGCGAGATACAATAGCTGTTGGACTCTCTCTTATTTTTCCTCAAAATACTCAAATATAGATAACACAACATGGATAGCTCTTGTGTTGGAGTTGCTCTAACAAGCTATTATGAACATAATATTTTGATTTTATAGCCAAGAAATGAAATCAAAGTCTTTTTTTTGTGAAACTAAATGGAATCAAAGTCGGAACAATGTGGAAGGTGCAACATCGTGTAGAAATGATTTGGTTAGAAAACAGAATTTGGCTGTCCACGTATAATAAATAAAATAAATGAATGTATATAGCCATGTGGGCTGTGGTATTCCGGATCGGGCCCAAAACATGGTCCACATGATGAACAAAAGCAATATATGTGGTCCATTGGACTGTGCCGTATGGTGGGCCAGCCCACGTGGTAATACGAACCCCACGCTCGTCTACGGCCCAAACGCACTGCGAGAAATGGCCCGGCACTTTTATTTAGATTCTGAAAAATCTACTGTATTCCGTAATCAGGGCGGATCCAACGGTGGGGCGAGGGAGGGGGGCTCGAGCCCCAGCCCCCCTACCCATATCGAAGCAGTGGAACCTCTCTGAAGCCCCTATCAATTTTTAGTCAAAGTTCTATAGTGTAGGAGGAGCTAAGACTTAAGATCAAGCAGCAGTCGGAGGTATGTGTTGTTCAGTCCCCTAAAATTTTTCCTGGATCCGCCGCTGTCCATAATTTATGTCGCCTCATGTTGTGGACCATTGTTTGTCATAATCCGGAAGAGATGAAAAACAATAATTTATGTCGCTGGTCTCATGAAACTAATGAAGATATTGATGCGTGCGTTCTGGTGAAAGATCTTTCATTTTGAGCAGCTGAACTACGAATGCTGAAAAGTTTACAGGACGACCTGACACAATCATGTTTTCACCCCGACCCAAAACAAAACGTCACAGAGAGTAATAATGAAGTGGTTGGCACGTTTCTGTCGGTTCCATGTTTCCAGCGGATAATTTTGTCCAAGATGAATTATTATTATTGACGACCGAGCAAACAAACCCGTCTCTATCAGTTCCGTACGTCGTCCATCAGGCGCTAATGGTGCGGCCTCCATCGATGCAGATGACCTGCCCGGTGACGTAGGACGCAGCCGGTAAGCAGAGGAACGACACCAGGGACGCCACCTCCGTCGGCTCGCCAGTCCGCCGCATCGGGATGCGTGACAACTCTTGTTGCACCACCGCTGCCGGTAGCTGTATGTGTTGATATGTTAGGTTGTACTTTTACAATTCTAAAATACTTTCTCTGTTCATAAAAGAATGCAGTTATATGATCCGCGTCAGTCAAATTAGCACAAGTTTGATAATTTTATAAAAAAAATGGTATTAGCATTTATGTATCTTAATAAATTTATTATAAAAATATACTCTATAATTATTCTAATAATGTTTATTTTATATCAAGAATGTTACTACTTTCACCGGCCACCCGAGGCTATATAGCAGGAGTAGACATATTACTGTAGGGCCCACTAACTAAAAAAATCCACAGCACGGCTACTCCCGACCACACACCGCACCAAGATTCCCTGAACTGGTGATGGATGTGACTGAAAACAGATATATTGTCAGTTCGTTGGTTGGTTTCTGGGCTGATAAGCCCGGCTGGTGCCGGTTTATTGTGAGAGAAAAATACTGTTGGCTGGCTGATAAGCTCTGGCTGAAATCAAGAAACGAACAGGCTGATAGATACTTGCTTCTTTTAGCTTCCTGCTTAGTCGATCCTCAAAGTCCTTGCATCCTTTTCGACAACATTATGTTTGATAGATTCTGTCGTTTAGACAGCAAGAAAATATATACTTACTCTCTTCGTCTAAAAACAATGTTATTCTAGATTTTGGCTAAGTCAAACATTGTTAAATTTGAATGTTCATAGAAAATAGTATCAGCATTTGTGCCCCCAAAGAATTGAAAATATATTTCAGCATCGTAAGTATTAGTACTTTTTTATTTGTAATTGCTAAAGTTGAGATGGATTGACTCCTAAAACAAGAATGACAATCCTTTTTGGACCCATGAGTACCTCTTTAGCCATGTCTGTCATGATCACGCCAG